>NC_068448.1:66335740-66498240 GCF_023373465.1 Oncorhynchus keta
TTTCCGGTGTAGTTCCTGGTAAGGTCTCCGGTAAAGTTTTGGATCAGTAGACATCCTAGGGCCTTGAGTCTGCTAGTCAGAACACCCAGAGACACACACACTGCTTTGGCCTCACTCATACCTAATCACACACTGTCCTTCAGACAGCTATGCACTGGATGTGTGTGTGTGTAAGACAGAGGTAGAGTGGGTGAAAATAAGAGTGAAGAAGAGGGAGCATGTTGGAGTGTATGTGAGGGAGGTGTGTGTGACTCAGTCAGGGGGAACACCAGAAATCCAAACTGGGATCCCCCCTAAACCCCTCTGTAACCTCCTACCCTTAGCTTCCATCATGTGATCTAGAGATTCCCATGAAACACACACACACACACACACACACACACACACACCATACACGTGAACCAATGCCTGACTACCACGTACCGCAAAGAATGCACACACACGTGTCTCAGAATATGACAGCGTAGAAGGAATTACAGGCAGCTGTTGTGCAAGGCCTATCACCTTCCCCATGAGTGCAACCTCACTAATTGTCCCCACACAACAAGAACAATAAGTCCCGGGGTTCCTCTGGGGGGACAGACCTCTACAACTAAACAGCCAGTCTGAGACAGTCTAACCTACTAGTTCTAAACCACACTTTCTTCCCTTGAACAGTGAGACTAGCGGAGATATTAAATACATTACTGTACTGAATACAGTGTGTAGAAGAATAGACTGATAAGTAGTACTACAATATTACTACGAAAGTACTAGAGCATTAACAGCTCTGGAGCTGGTCTTTCTGTATTAAACCTCCATGGGTGCGTGTGTCTGTGTGTGCGTGTGCGTTCATACGTGCAGAATGCAGTATTAGGCTCTAAGTCTCTGTGTGGCAGTGGCTTCCATGGACTGTGAGAGAGGAATTCCAGGCAATCTGTGTCCCTAAACCACTTATGCAACCAAACTAACAGTGCACATACAAGCGAGGACACACACACACACAAACACACTCACACACACACAGAGGGCTGATTGATGCGCATACTTGGGCCTAGGTTAGCAGAACATAACACATCCGCTAGGCTAGGCCTTAGGACACCGTCTCATAACACACACACACTGTCCTTTGGTAACTAGTCATGAGGCGCTCTACAGACAGCGATAGGTTAACTAACAACCAATCAGAAAGGCGGCGAGAAAGTGAGAGAGATTATTAAGTATTGATGATGAGGAGCAGAGAGAGGATAGGGCAGCATAATTTATTCAGGAACTGAATTTATCTGAATTAGAATTCAATCTCTGCCTGCTTGGCCCCCTTCTATAAAGTCTGAGTGGAGACTCCACCATGTTCAATACACCTTCTATTCTGACTGAGTGGAGACTCCACCATGTTCAATACACCTTCTATTCTGACTGAGTGGAGACTCCACCATGTTCAATACACCTTCAATTCTGACTGAGTGGAGACTCCACCATGTTCAATACACCTTCTATTCTGACTGAGTGGAGACTCCACCATGTTCAATACAGCTTCAATTCTGACTGAGTGGAGACTCCACCATGTTCAATACACCTTCTATTCTGACTGAGTGGAGACTCCACCATGTTCAATACACCTTCAATTCTGACTGAGTGGAGACTCCACCATGTTCAATACACCTTCTATTCTGACTGAGTGGAGACTCCACCATGTTCAACACACCTTCTATTCTGACTGAGTGGAGACTCCACCATGTTCAATACACCTTCTATTCTGACTGAGTGGAGACTCCACCATGTTCAATACACCTTCTATTCTGACTGAGTGGAGACTCCACCATGTTCAATACACCTTCTATTCTGACTGAGTGGAGACTCCACCATGTTCAATACGCCTTCTATTCTGACTGAGTGGAGACTCCACCATGTTCAATACACCTTCTATTCTGACTGAGTGGAGACTCCACCATGTTCAATACACCTTCAATTCTGACTGAGTGGAGACTCCACCATGTTCAATACACCTTCTATTCTGACTGAGTGGAGACTCCACCATGTTCAATACACCTTCTATTCTGACTGAGTGGAGACTCCACCATGTTCAATACACCTTCTATTCTGACTGAGTGGAGACTCCACCATGTTCAATACACCTTCTATTCTGACTGAGTGGAGACTCCACCGTGTTCAATACACCTTCAATTCTGACTGAGTGGAGACTCCACCATGTTCAATACACCTTCAATTCTGACTGAGTGGAGACTCCACCATGTTCAATACACCTTCTATTCTGACTGAGTGGAGACTCCACCATGTTCAATACACCTTCAATTCTGACTGAGTGGAGACTCCACCATGTTCAATACACCTACTATTCACATATCTGTGCAAGAAATTGAACATAGGATTTAACACACAAGTTATCCAGCAGGACAGAGAGAAAATACAGAGAGAGTGTGATAAAGAAATAGACTGAGTGAGAGTGACAGAGGGAGAGAGAGACAGAGAGGTAGAGAGTGAGAGCAAGAGAAAGAAAGAAAAGAGGGGGAACCCCACAGTGCAGTGATCTACACTGGCTCTATTGTTCTTAGTCTTGTCAGTCTGATCTCTCTCCCTGTCTGTCAGTCTGATCTCTCTGTCTGTCTGTCTGTCTCTCTGTCTCTCTGTCTCTCTGTCTCTCTGTCTCTCTGTCTCTGTCTCTATCTCTGTCTCTCTGTCTCTGTCTCTCTGTCTCTCTGTCTGTCTCTGTCTGTCTCTCTGTCTGTCTCTCTCTGTCTCTCTGTCTCTCTGTCTGTCTCTCTGTCTCTGTCTCTCTGTCTCTGTCTCTCTGTCTGTCTCTCTCTGTCTCTCTGTCTGTCTGTCTCTCTCTGTCTCTCTGTCTGTCTGTCTCTCTCTGTCTCTCTGTCTCTGTTCTCTCTCTGTCTCTCTGTCTCTCTGTCTCTCTCTGTCTCTCTGTCTCTGTCTGTCTGTCTCTCTCTGTCTCTCTGTCTGTCTCTCTCTGTCTCTCTGTCTCTGTCTGTCTGTCTCTCTCGGTCTGTCTGTCTCTCTCGGTCTCTGTCTCTCTGTCTCTGTCTCTCTGTCTCTGTCTCTCTGTCTCTGTCTCTCTGTCTGTCTCTGTCTCTCTGTCTCTCTGTCTCTCTGTCTCTCTGTCTCTCTGTCTCTCTGTCTCTGTCTGTCTCTGTCTGTCTGTCTCTCTCGGTCTCTCTTGTTAGAGAAATCTCACCGCTTCATCTGTTGCCAGCAGCGCTTCTTAGGTCAGAGCAAGCCTCGTAATTATATCACACACACACACACAAATACACACATGCCTTTGTCTTAACATAGAATAAGAATGTTTGCCCTCACCCAAAGAAAGAGAGACTGAATGTGATTGCTTGGGAAACTAACAGTCAGTATGGGAAAGCAAACGCTAACCGTGTGTGTATGTGTGTTTGCGTGTGCGTATTGTCAGAGCCCTACCCGTATATGGTTGTGTCTGATCCAAGACAAAAGCATCTTCAGCATTGTCCTCATCTCACACACACACATCCACAAACGACGACAGAGAGAAACACATACCCAAGCATTCACAGGCCACTGAGTTGAAGAATGGACAGAGAGAGGAACTCATAGGAGTCTAAACACACACACACAGGAGGAAGGTCTGCCCAGGAAGAGCGTACAGCTGCTGGTCACCGTGATGATTAGAGCATGTCCTGTCCTTGCTCCCCTGGCAACCACATCTGCACAGGAACACACACATCATTCCTCAGAGGGTTTCCACTACCTCACACAAACACACCCACACAGACACACGAACATACGGCGTTCCAATAGATAAACATAAAATCCTACACAACGCCCATGAAGATACTCAAAATATATAAATGGTCTGTAAACTGTATACTGTATGTAAACTGTATGTTTCACTAGCACAGACTGTAATATGTAATATGTTCATCGACAAATTCATCCCCCACAGTGACTGTACGTACATATCCAAACCAGAAGCCATGGATTACAGGCAACATCCGCACTGAGTGAAAGGCTAAGAGCTGCCGCTTCTAAGGAGCTGGACACTAATCCGGATGCTTATAATAAATCCTGCCACGACTTACGGCAAGCCATCAAACAGGCAAAGCATCAATACAGGACTAAGATCTAATCTTACTACGCTCGTCAGATGTGGCAGGGCTTGCAACTATTGTATTTGCTCCAGCAGGTATATTTCACTGGTCATCCCCAAAGCCAACTCCTCCTTTGGCCGGCTTTCCTTCCAGTTCTCTGCTGCCAATGACTGGAACGAATTGCAAAAATCACTGAAGCCTTATATCTCCCTCACTAACTTTATACATCAGCTGATGAGCAGCTTACCTATCACTGTACCGGTACATAGCCCAACTGTAAATATTCCACCCAACCACCTCATCCCCATATAGTTATTTATTTTTTTGCTCCTTTGCACCCCAGTATCTCTGCTTGCACATTCATCTTCTGCACATCTATCACTCCCGTGTTTAATTGCTAAATTGTAATTATTTTGCCACTATGGCCTATTTATTGCCTTACCTCCCTAATCTTACTACATTTGCACACACTGTATATAGACTTTTCTATTGTGTTATTGACTGTACATTTGTTTATTCCATGTGTAACTCCATGTGTTGTTTGTGTCACACTGCTTTGCTTTATCTTGGCCAGGTCGCAGTTGTAAATGAGAACTTGTTCTCAACTGTCCTACCTGGTTAAATAAAGGTGAAATAAATACACTTAAAAATACGGTTGCAATCTCTTTGGCACTGCCCTCTCCCACCTGGACAAGAGGAACACCTATATGAGAATGCTGTTCATTGATTACAGCTCAGTGTTCAACACCATTGTGCCCTCCAAGCTCATCACTAAGCTAAGGACCCTGGGACTAAACACCCCCCTCTGCAACTGGATCCTGGACTTCATGACTGGCCACCCCCAGGTGGTGAGGAAAGGCAACAACACATCCGCCACGCTGACCCTTGACACAGTGGCCCCGCAGGGGTGCATGCTTAGTCCCCTCCTGTACGCCCTGTTCAACCATGACTGCGTGGCTGTGCACAACTCCAACACCATCATTAAGTATGCTGGTGACATGACGGTGGTAGGCCTGATCACCGACGATGATAAGACAGCCTTTAGGGAGGAGGTCAGGGACCTGGCAGTGTGATGCAACGACATCTTCCTTAATGTCAGCAAGACAAAGTCAAGAGCTTCAAGTTCTTCGGTGTCCACATCACTAAGGATCTATCATGGTCCACACACACCAACAGAGTCATGAAGAGGGCACGACAACACCTCTTCTCCTTCAGAAGGCTGAAAAGATTTGGCATGGGCCCTCAGATCCTCAAAAGGTTATACAGCTGCACCATTGAGAGCATCTTGACTGGCTGCATCACCACTTGGTATGGCAACTGCTTGGCATATGACCGCAAGGCGCTGCAGAGGGTAATGCGTAAGGCCCAGTACATGACTGGGGCCGATCTCTCTGCAATCCAGGACTTCGATACCAGGTGGTGTCAGAGGAAGACGCTAAAAATAGTTGAATACTCCAACCACTCAAGTCATAGACTGTTCTCTCTGCTAACACATGGCAAGCGTTACCGATGCATCAAGTCTGGAACCAACAGGATCCTGAACAGCTTCTACCACCAAGCCATTAGACTGCTAAATAGTTAGTCAAATAGTTCATCAAATAGCTACCCAGTCTATCTGCATTGACCCTTTTTGCACTAACTTTTTTGACTCATCACATACGCTGCTGCTACTGTCTATTATCTATCCTGTTGCCTAGTCACTTTATTCCTAGTTATTAGTACATATCTACCTCAATGACCTCGTACCCCTGCACATCCACTCTGTACTGGTACCCTGTGTATGTAGCCAAGTTATACACTCATTGTGTATTTATTATTACTTTCTCTCTACATTGTTGGAAAGGGCCTGTAAGTAAGCATTTTACTGTTAGTCTACACCTGGTGTTTACTAAGCATGTGAAAAATACCATTTCATTTGATTTAAACACTAGCCATTACTGGTGTTTTGTGTGTCTATGTGTTCCCTGTCTAGAGGTTAACTTCCTGCTGACGGTACAGAAACAGAATCTCCCTGTATCTCCATGACAACAGACATCCCTCTATCACCATTTGAGGAAGAAAGAGGGAGTATCAGAATTATGCTCTAAATTTGAACAGTCTGATTTTTCTTAAAGGCAGAATTTGTAGGGGAACAAGACCCGTATTCTCAAAGCGTCTTAGAGTAGGAGTTCTGCTGGGATCAGTTTTGTCCTTTAGATCATAAGTATATGGACGTGGATCAGCACTCTTACTCTGAGACGCTTAATGAATACAGGCCCAGAGTGTGACTGTGACAAGGTCATGTTGATTCAGATGGAGTGGTTCAGTAGATATCTGGCTCTGGGGGACAGGGGGATCCCTGGGTGGGGCTCTGAGGGACAGGGGGATTCCTGGGTGGGGCTCTGAGGGACAGGGGGATTCCTGGGTGGGGCTCTGAGGGACAGGGGGATTCCTGGGTGGGGCTCTGAGGGACAGGGGGATTCCTGGGTGGGGCTCTGAGGGACAGGGGGATTCCTGGGTGGGGACTCCCTGGAGGGACAGGGGGATTCCTGGGTGGGGCTCTGAGGGACAGGGGGATTCCTGGGTGGGGCTCTGAGGGACAGGGGGATTCCTGGGTGGGGCTCTGAGGGACAGGGGGATCCCTGGGTGGGGCTCTGAGGGACAGGGGGATCCCTGGGTGGGGCTCTGGGGGACAGGGGGATCCCTGGGTGGGACTCTGAGGGACAGGGGGATCCCTGGGTGGGACTCTGGGGGACAGGGGGATCCCTGGGTGGGACTCTGGGGGACCCCTGGGTGGGGCTCTGGGGGACAGGGGGATCCCTGGGTGGGGCTATGGGGGACAGGGGGATTCCTGGGTGGGGCTCTGGGGGACAGGGGGATCCCTGGGTGGGCCTCTGTTTGGCCTGTAGCCCCTCACTTCCTCCTTTGCCCTCTCCTTCTTTCTCTGCATCCATCTCCTCCCTTTTTTTCTCTCCCTCTCCTCTCTCTTCTGTCCCTCCCTTCCTGTGTCTCTCTCATAACTCTCCTCCCTCTCTTTCTCCTCCCTCTTCTCTCGATTAAAAGTGTCTGAGGGAAACTCCTAGAAAACCCCTCTGACCGTGTGTGTGTGTGTGTGTGTGTGTGTGTGTGTGTGTGTGTGTGTGTGTGTGTGTGTGTGTGTGTGTGCATGCAATATAATTGTTCTTAGAGAGTGTTCCATTCAGGAAGTGTGGCGCCTGATACAGAGATTGCATCATCACCTTGTGACCTCACAATAACAATCCCACAATGCTTCACTCTCATGAAGAGCCCAATGCCGGCTGTCCCAGAATGTGCGGACCAACACACCCATAGACACACACACACACACACACACACACACACACACACACACACACACACACACACACACACACACACAAGTCCAGTGACCCTGCCCTTCAGAGGACTGTACCATGTCATACTGACAGCAACCAGATGGGGGACATCTCTCTCTCTCTCTAGCTTCACCTCACCCTCTCTATCAATTAATAGGTCCACCTCCCTAACCAGCTCTCCCTTTACCCCTCTCTCTCTCTCAATTAATAGGTCCACCTCCCTAGCCAGCTCTCCCTTTACCCCTCTCTCTCTCTCAATTAATAGGTCCACCTCCCTAACCAGCTCTCCCTTTACCCCTCTCTCTCTCTCAATTAATAGGTCCACCTCCCTAGCCAGCTCTCCCTTTACCCCTCTCTCTCTCTCAATTAATAGGTCCACCTCCCTAGCCAGCTCTCCCTTTACCCCTCTCTCTCTCTAAATTAATATGTCCACCTCCCTAACCAGCTCTCCCTCAACCCCTCTCTCTCTCTCTGAATTAATATGTCCACCTCCCTAACCAGCTCTCCCTCTACCCCTCTCTCTCTCTCAATTAATAGGTCCACCTCCCTAGCCAGCTCTCCCTTTACCCCTCTCTCTCTCTCAATTAATAGGTCCACCTCCCTAGCCAGCTCTCCCTTTACCCCTCTCTCTCTCTCAATTAATATGTCCACCTCCCTAACCAGCTCTCCCTCTACCCCTCTCTCTCTCTCAATTAATAGGTCCACCTCCCTAGCCAGCTATCCCTTTACCCCTCTCTCTTGTCATTGTTGATAGACAACAACAAAAATATTCACCTCTTCCACATTCACATTACGGAATTCAAAGTACAATGCTTGTTTTCATAATTTGGTCAGATATACTTGGATGTGTAGTGTCAGCGTTTGTTGCTGACATGTTATGACTAAGTTTACTAATCTTGCTAATTAAAAAATCATTAAATAATTGACAATATCAGTGGGTTTTGTGATGAATGAGACATCTGATTCAATTAATGATGGGGCAGAGTTTGCCTTTTTGCCCAAAATTCCATTTAAGGTGCTCCAAAGCTTTTTACTATCATTATATCATTTCTCTTTGTTTCATAGAATATTTTCTTCTTGTTTTTATTTAGTTTAGTCATATGATTTCTCCATTTGCAGTACGTTTGCCAGTCGGTTGTGCTGACAGACTTATTTATTTCACATTCATTTTGCGTCATCCCTCTCAACCATACAATTGTTAAATTTCTCATCAAACCAAGGGGATTTAACCGTTTTTACATTTGACTGATGGCCCTTTGTGATCTAGAACAATCTGCCTAGACAACACACACACCCACACTCTGAGGGTGTCCCAGGGGGAGTTGGAACATGCAAAAATTCCCATTCACACATGAGTATAATACACACTTGTACATGTGTGAAATAGGACAAATATAAGCACCCAGCAAATTATGTATTATTATTATTTTACACATACATATATCCACGCACAAAAGCACACACATACACACAAACACACACAAGCACATAGGTCTTAAGGTTGATAAAGGCTGAGTAATATATCCTTCCTGTTTGGCCCTGTCCGGGGGTGTCATCAGATGGGGCCACAGTGTCTCCTGACCCCTCCTGTCTCAGCCTCCAGTCCACACATAGCCTGGTTCCTCTCTAGGTTTCTTCCTAGGTTTTGGCCTTTCTAGGGAGTTTTTCCTAGCCACCGTGCTTCTACACCTGCATTGCTTGCTGTTTGGGGTTTTAGGCTGTGTTTCTGTACAGCACTTTGAGATATCAGCTGATGTGCGAAGGGCTATATAAATACATTTGATTTGATTTGAATAATTGAAGGTAAGGGTGTGAAAAATGACTAGTCGCTGAAACACCTGACTGCACACCCCCAATTTATTTTCTTTTTTTGGGGGTGGGGGGTTATGATATTTATGCCTCTAACTTTCTCACTCATCATTTTCTACGATTCATTCATGATTATCCAATGACACAATACATTCATATTCATTTCTATTTGGCACAACAGCATCCGAAACACAACAAGTTTGTAGAGTCACAACCTTGATGTAGTCATTGTGTGCTAGGAATGGAACAAAATACTAAACTTTTGAATAAATGTTACACTATAAGTGAATTTGTCCAAATACTTATGACACCTTCAAATAGGGGGACTAGATACATAAAGTGCTTACACATGTTTTACCATTTAGAAATGTATGAAAATACCCTAAAATAAAAGGTGACATTCTGTAATGTCGCCTCATATTAAACATTTGATCTCAAATCCAAAATGCTGGAGTATAAAGAGTATAAAAGTTTTAGCTTCACTGTCCAAATAAATATGTAGAGTAGAGTGTTTGTGTCTGTGTGTGTGTGTGTGTGTGTGCGTGTGCGTGGGCGTTTAAAGACGCCAGAGAAAGTCAGTCCAGATGGCCTGAGAAGATTAAATACCATCTGCCAGCGAGCGCTGGACACAGCCAATCCCTCTCTCTCTGTCTCTCACGGACACACGCACGCACACACACATACACACACACACAAAGTATAATATACATCACATACACACTCTCCATAGGGACTACAACACACAGGGTCAAATACAAACTATTTTAGATTTTCTTGGCGTAGCTTCTTTAGGTATATTCCATTGTTTCCATCATATCAAGCAATCCAAATCACGTGTGTGAAAGAATTTGACATACATAAATGACCCAGATCTGACACACAAACACACACTTCCAGAAAGAGAGGGGGTTTCACAGTCTGTCTCCGTGACAACAGGGTGCGGCATTAAAGAGCTGTGATCAGAGTGAGAGGGAGACCCCACTAAGATGCCCCTCGATGTCGTGCGTGTGTCCCTCTAGGGATATTAGTAATAATACCTGCTCAGCTCTTCTCAGACAGCAGATCTATAAGCCATCTCCTCTGCATTTAAATGTATATACATACAGCTGACACACATACAGAGGGAATGAGAGAAAGAGAGAGAAGACAGGCTATGTGCTCACTGCCCACAAAATGAGTTGGAAACTGAGTTGCACTTCCTAACCGGCCAAACGTATGACCATATTAGAGACACATATTTCCCTCAGATTACACAGACCCACAAAGAATTCAAAATCAAATCCAATTTTAATAAACTTTCATATCTATTGGTGAAATACCACAGTGTGCAATCAGAGCAGCAAGAAGTGTGACCTGCTGCCACAAGAAAAGGGCAACCAGTGAAGAACAAACACCCTTGTAAAAACAACCCATATTTATTTTCACCTTTGTACTTTAACTATTTGCACATTGTTACAACACTGTATATAGACATAATATGACATTTGGAGGGGGTGGGGGGTGTGTGTTTGAGTGTGTAGACTTACGTTACAGGACATAGAATCATCCTCTCCAATAGAATCCTCCAGAACATGCCGATGGGCATCCTGCAAAAACACAATAAACAACTATTAGTTATTGTAATGTACATTTTAGGTCAATTTTATTTCAAAGAAGTCAACACAATTTCTAAATACCTGGTGTTGCTGGATGTAGTGAATCCCAACGAAACAACATTGTAATGTATAGGTTATTACTGTGTCATTCCCATTTCACAACGTCGCTAAATACTTGGGAATGGATATATAATCAAATATAGTGAAACTGTTGAAGTGATTTTTGTTCTGGCGCTGTCAGGTCACATGTTTCTTTAATATGAAAGTGATTGGATCACTCAGAATAAACTGAGGCTGTAACATGGTTATTATTCATAATAGTAGCACTTCTCATTATTATTACTTAGTTCAGTGCAGCAGTAAGCCTGATAAACATGTAACAGGATGATTGAAAGGGAGAGAGGGGGAGAGAGAGGGAGAGAGAGAGAGAGAGGGAGAGAGGGGGAGAGAGAGAGGGAGAGAGGGGAGAGAGAGAGAGAGAGAGAGAGAGAGAGAGAGAGAGAGAGAGAGAGAGAGAGAGAGAGAGAGAGGGACAGTGGAGAGGGAGAGGATGGGAGAGGGAGAGAGAGAGAGAGAGAGAGAGAGAGAGAGAGAGAGAGAGAGAGAGAGAGAGAGAGAGAGGGGGAGAGAGGGAGAGAGAGGGACAGTGGAGAGGATGGGAGAGAGGGGAGAGAGAGAGAGAGAGAGAGAGAGAGAGAGAGAGAGAGAGAGAGAGAGGAGAGAGAGGGGGAGAGAGGGAGAGAGAGAGGGAGAGAGAGAGGGAGAGAGGGGGAGAGAGAGAGAGAGAGAGAGAGAGGAGAGAGAGAGGAGAGAGAGGAGAGAGAGAGAGAGAGAGAGAGAGAGAGAGAGAGAGACAGTGGAGAGGGAGAGGATGGGAGAGAGGGGGAGAGAGAGAGAGAGAGAGAGGGAGAGAGGGACAGTGGAGAGAGAGAGAGAGAGAGAGAGAGAGAGAGAGAGAGAGAGAGAGAGAGAGAGAGAGAGAGAGGGAGAGAGAGAGAGAGAGGGAGAGAGAGGGAGAGAGAGAGAGGGAGAGAGGGGAGAGAGGGAGAGGACGGGAGAGAGGGGGAGAGAGAGAGAGGAGGAGAGAGAGAGAGAGAGAGAGAGAGAGAGAGAGAGAGAGAGAGAGAGAGAGAGGGAGAGGACGGGAGAGAGAGGGAGAGAGAGAGGGAGAGAAAGGGAGAGAAAGGGACAGTGGCGAGGGAGAGGATGGGAGAGAGGGGGAGAGAGAGAGAGAGGGAGAGGACGGGAGAGAGAGAGGGAGAGGACGGGAGAGAGGGGGGGAGAGAGGGAGAGGGGGAGAGAGGGGAGAGAGGGACAGTGGAGAGGGAGAGGATGGGAGAGAGGGGGAGAGAGAGAGGGAGAGGACGGGAGCGAGAGAGAGAGGGACAGAAAGAGTGGAGAGGGAGAGGATGGAGTGAAAAGACAGAAAGTCATCTCACGGCCTCTGTCATTAAAGAGTTAATGTCTCTCTGTCATGAAAGAGTTAATGTCTCTCTGTCATGAAATGGTTAACTCTCTCTCTCACACATACACTCACTCACACACAGTGTGATACAGTGATGGCTATCTAATGGACCAGTATCGACTGAGGGCCCAACAGTCTAACAGTCAGTCTACCTGCTGCCAAAACTCATTTATTGTTAACTTGCTTAGTTGAGTAGGAATGATTGAGTGAGTGAAAGTGCTGTTGTGCCCTAGAAACATTCTCCGACAAAGCACTGAGAACACACACGTTACCAATAATATGTCCATCCTCTTGTTATCGAGCATGAGATATATACTGAGATAAACAGAGAAAGGTAGAGAGAGAGAGGGGGCTGTGCACAGTAGTATACTAGGGTATAATTATGAATCAAATGTGAATCAGAGAATGTCTTCAGATAATCATACGCGGGCGACTCTACTCACTTCTCTTTAAACACGTCACGCTTGCTTTAACCGCATCATCCAGGAAACACACACGCCCGCTGAAAGCCGCATCCTAAATCGTGCGGTCTGTCGGATGACCGCCCACTCGCCTTTCTCTCTCTCTATTATCCGAGGCTCAGCAACTTATCCATTTGGTTTCAGTAGCCAGCCTCAGACCCGTGGTGCTACGCGTTTGTTTATATCTATGAAGTGCAGCTCAGAGACAGTCAACGTGACGCTTCAATATAATAAACTGTTCACATCTTTTCCCGCAGACAGTTTTCTGGTGATGGAAATGAATACTATCCCTCTCTCTCACACACACAATCTCTCTCTCACACACACACACACACACTCTCTCTCTCACACACACACACACACACTCTCTCTCTCACACACACACACTCACCTCGCTTGCCGCCCGCCCCAGTGCCATCTTCTGCCAGGGATCTGGCAATTGTGCCAGGGGCATCTTGGCGCTCGAGCTGTCCTGGTTTCCTCTGATCTATTCTAGTGTTGTCTATTAGTTAGAGCGCTAAAGCTCCGCTCCAGACAGGACCGTAGGCAATCAATGTAGTAATCTAAAACTCTGTTCTATTCTAGTAGGCTATCGCGTTAGCCCCGAATGGGAGGAAAATTAGTTTCTAAAACAGGGGCCGCCCCGTCGTTCTCTAGCGGAATAATGTTCACTACATTACACTAGCTGAGCTAACGCCTTTTACGGAAAACTGTCTCGCTCTCCACTTTCGCCCTTGTGTCACTATGCCGTGTTTCCACTGCCTATTCTCTCTCTCTCTCTCTCTCAGTCTCTCACTCACTCACTCACTTCCGTTTTGACCCAATATGGCGCCCGGGTGTCTTACCTGCCTGTCAGACTGACGAGTCACGCCTGCGTCATATTTGGGGGCGGGGCCCTCTTATAACAGGAGTACGGGACACCTCTTCCGAGCCGGACACAGGCAGGTGAGGGGGCTTGCTCTTGGAGTTACAGTCTACCCGGGCTGGTCACATGAGACACCGGGTGAGACGAGAGACTTTATTATTTGGTGAAGGCGGTGCGTTGTAGGCTAATGGTTCCGTAACCATGAAGAGCCCACAGTTAGAGTGCAGAACATGACTCTGATCAATAAGGAGCTATTCAGGCGATGAACTGAAATATGCTGCAGGTTGTGTGTTGAAAATTATATATGATATAGATAAGGCTATAATAATTATATGATGTAGATAGGCGAATCATGGGCTTTATCATAGGCTACAATTCGCCCCAACATAGTATAATATACCTTAATATTAGCAGTTTAATTGCCACCCTTGACTTTGGAGGGGTCTGTCTCTGACTGTATGAATCGTTTCTCACCAGTTACAGTTTGATGTTGGAGGTTCTTAGCGTGAGAGACTGCTTTATTATGAGCTATTTATAGTCCATCCACCTTATGGGCCCTATGAAGGATAATGAGAACCATGAACTGGCACAGAGTCATTATCTGTGACAAAAGAGGTGTGTGTGTGTGTGTGACTGAAGATATGCTGTGGGCGGGAACAGTATAATTACAACCCAAAGATATTTATACTGAACTGCCAGACTGAACTTGGTGACAGAACATTTATCTCTGCCTTCTCTCCTCAGATACAGCTGTACTGTCTGGGTGTGGACTTCTGGCGCTGTGGTGACATCTGCTGGCAGATGATGTCTTAGATTTATGGATGTAAAATGAACTGGATAGGTGGAAGCAAGATGGCTCCATCTGCCCTTCATAAAACCAGACTGGGTATGTAATAGTATTCGACTAGTATTGGACTTGATAGACTACAATGAGCACATTATGGAAGATAAAATACAGTTATTTGTAGACTTTTACAAGGCATTTGATACAGTTGAACATTATTTTATTTTTGAGACTCTTCCATTGTTTGGTTTTGTTCAATATTTTCAAATTGTAATTAAGACAATTTACAATAATAGTAACAGCTCTGTTAAATTATCCCACGGAACTTCACAAAGATTCGACATTAGACGTGGAATGCCCAATTTCTCCTTTCTTATTTTTATTGGTCACACAAGTTATGGCACATCATATAAATAAGGATGGTTTTAGGGGTATTCAGATACAAGACAAAGAGATAAAATGTTCACAATTGGCTGACGACACCAACATTTTTTTGGAAAGATCATAATGAAGTCAAGAAAGCTATAGAGTGTATTAATGCCTTCACACACGTATCAGATTTATCTCTGAATATTAGGAAATGTGAATTATTTGCATTGAAAAAATGTGACTGAAACTCAGTATGTAATATCCCTGTAAAATATGTGATCACATATCTTGGTATTACAGTTAGCAAAGATCAGAAAGATTTAACTCCTGGTTATTAAGAGATCTTTCTTTATCTGGACGTGTACTTTTATCACAATCTGAAGGTCCAGATGAGTTTATTACCTCCCTTGACTTGGATGTTCCTCTGTCAGTAACTAAAATGGTTGATACTAAATCATTTAACTTCATATGGAGGAATAAACCTAATTATTTCAGAAAAGCGGTAATATGTAGCACCCAAGGTGAGGGAGGGTTGAATGCTCTGGATTTCAAAACCTGTAATATAATGTTAAGATCAAATGGATACAAAACTATTTAAGAAATAAGGGTTGCATCTGGAATATCATCCCTAATTTAATATTCCAACACATTTGTGGTCTAGAATTCTTACTCAAATGCAACTTTGATATGGGTAAAATCCCTATTAAGCTTGCAAACTTTCATAAACAAACTGTCATACTTCTAACTTGGAACATCATGTACAAACACCATTTCCCCTCATAGGTATACAATCTGGAATAATAGAGACATAAAATACAAAAACAAGTCTTTGTTTTTCCAGAACTGGTTTGACAACATTATTTGGGTTAAACAATTATTGAATGATGGAGAACTATATTATTATCCAGAATTTATTACAACACACAATGTTACATTCACTCCTGAGGAGTATCAAATTGTTGTTGGAGCTGTCCCTAAAGGTGTTCTTCTTTTAGGAGAATATAACAACACTCCAAGTGCAACTGTTGAGGATTTTGTAGCCTCAATACAACTAGAAGGAATTTACATTTTAAACGTAATAACATGTATATAAGGACACTATGTCAATATGTTACTATTCCCTCTGCTAAAATGTACTGGACTGCAGCTCTAGGACAAGTGAACTGGAACAACGTTTCGTTGTTGTCTGGTAAATATTGAATATCTAATAAGGTGAAAGAAGTATCATACAAACTCATTCATAGAATCGACCCTGTAAAGACCTTTATTATACACAGATTTAAAATAGCTATTGATAATAAAAGTGTATTTTGTAATTGTGACCCAGAGACTCTTGACCATTTATTTTGGGACTGCTCTTATGTCAGAAGATTTGTGCGAGTTAGAAGATTTTATTTTAAAGGAAACAACTATTAATGTTAATTTGAAAGACTCTGATGTTATGTTTTATTTTGAACCAAATGATATGGACCCTGATTTAACATTCATTGTTAATTTGCTTATCTTTCATGGAAGATTCTTTGTCCATAAAATGAAGTGGGCAGAGAACAAACCCCTTTTCACATTATTTCAGATAGAATTGGAATATTATTTTGAAATAATCAGTAAATCTAAAAGCAATACGCACCATGAAAGTATTTAACAAATGTAAAATTAATCTTGATATGTAATAATACCAGTCTGTTAGGTTTATGTTTGTACATTTCTGGTTTTTGTATATTAGGTTTATGTACATTTCTGGTTTTTGTATATTAGGTTTATGTACACTTGTTTGTATATTAGGTTTATGTACATTTCTGGTTTTTGTATATTAGGTTTATGTACACTTGTTTGTATATTAGGTTTATGTACACTTGTTTGTATATTAGGTTTATGTACACTTGTTTGTATATTAGGTTTATGTACACTTGTTTGTATATTAGGTTTATGTACACTTGTTTGTATATTAGGTTTATGTACACTTGTTTGTATATTAGGTTTATGTACACTTGTTTGTATATTAGGTTTATGTACACTTGTTTGTATATTTCTGGTTTTTGTATATTAGGTTTATGTACTCTTGTTTGTATATTTCTATTTTTTGTATATTTGGTTTATGTACTCTTGTTTGTATATTAGGTTTATGTACTCTTGTTTGTATATTTGGTTTATGTACACTTGTTTGTATATTTGGTTTATGTACTCTTGTTTGTATATTAGGTTTATGTACACTTGTTTGTATATTTCTGTTTTTTGTATATTTGGTTTATGTACTCTTGTTTGTATATTAGGTTTATGTACTCTTGTTTGTATATTTGGTTTATATATTTCTGTTTTTTGTATATTTGGTTTATGTACTCTTGTTTGTATATTTCTGTTGTTTGTATATTTGGTTTATGTACTCTTGTTTGTATATTAGGTTTATGTACACTTGTTTGTATATTAGGTTTATGTACACTTGTTTGTATATTAGGTTTATGTACACTTGTTTGTATATTAGGTTTATGTACTCTTGTTTGTATATTTCTGTTGTTTGTATATTTGGTTTATGTACTCTTGTTTGTATATTAGGTTTATGTACTCTTGTTTGTATATTTCTGGTTTTTGTATATTAGGTTTATGTACTCGTTTGTATATTTCTGTTTTTTGTATATTTGGTTTATGTACTCTTGTTTGTATATTTGGTTTATGTACACTTGTTTGTATATTTGGTTTATGTACTCTTGTTTGTATATTAGGTTTATGTACACTTGTTTGTATATTTCTGTTTTTTGTATATTTGGTTTATGTACTCTTGTTTGTATATTAGGTTTATGTACTCTTGTTTGTATATTTCTGGTTTTTGTATATTAGGTTTATGTACTCTTGTTTGTATATTTCTGTTGTTTGTATATTTGGTTTATGTACTCTTGTTTGTATATTAGGTTTATGTACTCTTGTTTGTATATTTCTGGTTTTTGTATATTAGGTTTATGTACTCTTGTTTGTATATTTCTGTTTTTTTGTATTTGTTGTGTTCATATTAAGATTTTTAAAAAATGTTTTTAAAAGATGGCTCCATCTGAGCAGCTAATCTCATGAGGTTTGGTACATTATTAGCTGTCTGCACACAGAACTCTGCAGTGTTATCAGACACAAACAACTAACATATCACACAGTCTCTGCCAATTTTATTACTTCAGTCAAATCACAACAAACTGTACAACAATCGTTCAGTTTTTCAGTTCTTCTGTTAGTGCTTGGATCAGTATCAGCTGCTCACGGAAAGAAGGATAGATTGATGCCCGGAAGGAAGTTAAAGAAGGAGAGGAAGAGCAAGAAATAGACCACCATTGATGGTCCCTTTTTCTATGATGACAATAATGACTTGCAGTATGATATCTCATTAGATTATCTATCTAGTCAAAGTGCTACGGTGCTACAATAACATCTGGGTCAGAGGTAATACATACTAACAGTCTGAAACCTTACAGGGAGATGAACTTGGTTTAACCTAGAACCATCCCCACACACACTCCCTTATCCAGGGGTAGCCAACCCTGGTACTGGAGAGTTAGAGGGTGTGCAAGCTTAGTAAGTACCAGCGTGAACACACCAGATCCAGCTAATCAATGTCTTGATGACTGATTGAGTCAGGTGTGTTAGTGCTAGGCTGGAACAAAAGCCTGCAATCAGCCATACACCTCCAATCTACAGACAGGTGGTCCCTCAGTGTCAGGAGAATACATAAATATAAAACTACATAATATACTCAATACAGTGTCAATACCAGTGACGTCAGTGTCAGAGGTGACAGACTGGTTTGGATTGCTGCTACAGACTGAACTCCGACCTACAGGGTCATGACCTTCTTTCATATAGTGCATTTAGAGACAATTCATGAGGGAATAAGAGAAGGGAGATGGAGGACAGGAGGAGTAGACTTTCACCCAGGGGTTGGTTGCAGAGGGTAGAAAGGGATGTGTAGCTGATAGACTGTACAGTAGTTTGGTCCATGTGTGGGTGTGTCTAACTGACAGACTTCAGTTTGACCCAGGGGTTGGTCCCACGGACCTCCATGGGTGGATTGTTGGCGAAGATGTGGTTGCAGAGCTCGTCCAATGGCGGCTCAGGGTCAGAGATCGCAAACTGGGCCGCATCCTCGATCACTTTCCTGATCTCTACATCTATCTCCTAATGGTAGGGAGGAAGGAAGTAGGTATTGAAGGAAGGAAGAAGGAAAGAAAGAATTGGACCACCTGTGTCTGTATGTTTGTGTGTCTATGTGTATGTTTGTGTGTCTGTCTGTATATTTGTTTGTCGGTGAAGGTGTGAGTACCTTGATCTCCTCCACAGAAGCCATGTTGTTGGACAGCATACGCTCCTTCAGCATGGTTATGGGGTCACTCTTACTGCGCACTTCCTGGATTTCCTCACGTGAACGGTAGCTACAGGACATTACATCACACACAGGAAGAAGAGGAGTTAGACCTTATTAGCAGGGTTTGGCTCCAGCCCTTCGTTGACGAGAGAGAGAGAGAGAGAGAGAGAGAGAGAGAGAAACACACACACACACACACACACACACACACACACACACACACACACACACAGAGAGAGAGCGATAGAGCAAGAGAGAGCTCGCTCGCGCTGGAATGGAAGCGATGGTACAGTGTTATTAGGCACGTCCCAAACCAACACTGAACGACACTGGGTGAGCCTACAGGACAGGCTACATTGGAGAGTGAAGTAGAGCGGCTACACAAGGTAGAGGGCAAGAGAGAGAGAAAGGAGGGGTGTGGTGAGGAGTGAGGAGGTGGAGAGAAACCGGGGGTCAGGTGACGGTCACAGGGTCAGGGGTCAGAGATCACATCTCACCTAACCCCGGGGTCGCTCATGCTGTGTCCATGGTAACGGTAGGTCTCCAGCTCCATCACAATAGGACCCTGGCAGAGAGGTTTTCAAAGCCAGGAGACTCATAATGCTAACCAATGCTCCTATGACACAGCTGAATGGCCTGATCAGGGTATTCTACACGCTTGGAAAGTGGAGACTTCATAAAACATCAAAAAGTTAACATTACTGGTGACACCTTGCAGCAAAGATATAGAACTGATATATGGTCTGTCCCTTGCAGTTTTGGAAACTGCATCGACATTTGAGGTGGCTAATTAATGGTAAATAACTTCATTGTTTTGTCCCACGGTTAGCTGATGATTAGCTAGCCAGCTAAAATTGTTTACAGTTAGTAAGCAGTTGCGTCTACACTATTTTTCTAGCTACAGTTGCACCGCCAAGTCAATTACCTGTCTCCAAAGATGACCTGATGTCTATATCTATGCTCTTTGGCCCTGTAGCACACCAGGAGCACCATAAGTGGTTTTAAACTGGTAACAATTACAGCTCTGTTCTATAGTCTCTTCCACATACTGCCTTTTTTCTACTGGTCACTGGGCTGAGCCTCCCTCTGTCAAGCAAGAGACACTGGTGTGATACTACATGCTGATCAGCCTTCTGAGATTTCACTGTCTGAGACAAAGTGATTCTTAACACTCTTCAAGCTCTTAAATCAGTTATAACTTTCTCTGCCCCAATCAGAACTCATCTTTTCCAGCTCTACAAGCCATTATAGCTCACCTTCCCAGCTCTGCAGTAGTCTGCAGCAAACTTGATGGCCTCCCTCACACACAGAACGTCCATGCCATCCACCTACACCACAGGGACGGAGGGGTTAATATAGCAAAGATACACTCACTCACTGTGTGTGTGTGTGTCCTACCTTGATTCCAGGTATATAGTCTCCTCTCTTGAAGTAGTCAGTGCTCGCGGAAGATCTCTCTACAGACGTCCCCATGCCAAACTTGTTGTTCTCACAGATGAAGATACACGGCAGCTTCCACAGAGCCGCCATGTTGAACGACTCAAAGATCTGGCCCTGATTGGACAAGATAAGAGACAATGATGATGATGATTTAATGACTTCATTGTAACCGTTAGATAGACCTCACCTGGTTGGCTGCTCCGTCTCCGTACAGTGCCACGCACACCTGGTTGTTGCCTTGATACTGACAGGCTAGTGCCACACCTGCCCCTAATGGAACCTGTAGACACACACAAACACACAGTGAGAATGCATGGGTGTGTGTGTGTGTAAGTGACCTGTTCAGATAGTTACCTGAGCCCCCACGATTCCGTTCCCTCCATAAAAGTGTTTAGCGTACATGTGCATAGAACCACCTTTACCCTTGGCCACACCCCCTCTACGACCTGAGAGAGGGAGAGATAGCGAGAGGTCAGAGAGAGAGAGGGGGGGGGATAGAGAGAGGTCAGAGGGAGAGAGAGAGAGAGGTCAAAGGGAGAGGGGGGAGAGAGTGATAGAAAAGTAATAGAGAAAGAGATTAGAGATCTATTTCAGGTAGAAGTTGTAGAGATCTAAGATCAGTTAATCTTCCTTAAAGCCTGACTGTAACCATTAGGGGGAAATAGAGATCTGACCTCAGATTACTGTCTAGGTGTATCCCACCTGTGAGTTCAGCCAAGATCTCTCTTACAGACACGCCCCTTGTGAAGGTGTAGCCATGGGCGCGGTACGCCGTGATCAGGTGGTCTGTTGGGTTGATGCCCGCCTCGATGCCCATCGCACACGCCTCCTGTAACACACCACCAACAGCAGCTAGGAGTGGGGGGGTATGTTCTTGTGTCCCTGAGAGTGTGTGTTTATATGCTAATCTAATGTGTGTGTGTGTGTGTGTGTGTGGTGACCTGTCCGTCGTAGAGATGGCAGAAGCCTCTGATGATCTTCTGCTTGTACAGCTGGTCAGCCTTCAGCTCCATGCGTCTCATGGTCTGCATGGTTCTGTAGTACTGGAGGCCCTGTTCTCTGGTCAACACCGCTGTCTCAGAGGGGCCCTCCTCCAGACGGTGCAGCTCACACTTCTATTGGAAAAAACAGAGAAGGGAAGGAGACAGACAGCTCAACCAACCAATCAGATAACAGTTTTAAGAAGGAAGTTCCCTTGTCATATCTAGGACTCGTCCAGCAGGGCGGGCTAAAAGTGTATGTGGACTCACCTTGACGTCAAAGCTGGCCTGTGGGGTGAAGTCAGCGAAGGAGCGTGTGGAAGCCACCATCCTGGCTCCCTGCAGAGAGAGAGAATGACACATGAGAGAGCGATACACACACACACACAGGAAATACAAGTCTAATAGCCAGCCACCCTCCTCCCCAGGCTAAATCCACCCACAGTGTGAAAGGAGGACTGGGAGTTCTGCAGAAGGAACGTGGCTGTTTGAGGTTCAGGTTTATCTGTTAGAGCCGGCCAGCCAGTCAGATACTAACTAGTGGTATTGGTGGTTGTCGGGGTGTTGCTGGGGCAGGCGGTGAGGTTATATTGACATATTCGGACAGACCAATTAGCAGCTGGGGAACAGAGGAACCATCCAATCAGACCAAAGCACGGCCAAAGGTGTCTGACCGCTGCCCTAAAAGGGAGGAGCAGAGGGTCGGGACAAAGCAGACTAATCTGTAGTCAGAACTATCACTATCTACCACAGTGCACCAGTCAGGGCCTCGATCAGTACACACACAGGCTGTTTTCTACATGAGCTGTTTTGTGTTCATGGTCTGACAGGCTAAATCAGGCCTACAGGACAGGCTGTACAGCAGAGCTATGAGCTCCTTACCTCTGACACTGTTTGGGCTCCCTACAAGAAAGCCAGGGAGAGAAGGGGGAGAGCGAGAGAGAAGGGGGGTGATAGAGTGATGGGAAAAGTAGTCATTGGGAGAGAGAGGAGAAAATGAGTGGTGTCTGTAATTAATCTTTAAAACACTAGGGGAACTTGTGCAAAAACTCATATAGCCCCTAGGGCCTAATATCTTTTTGACCATGAAAGGTGTGCTGATGAGTTTATGGTGAGAGAATGCAGCTGAGGGTGCTGAAGTTCACAGAGAACATTAGAGGAAAATCTATAGACCAGAGGCAGACAGCCAAGATATTAGCCCCAAGAGAATAGCCCCAACCATCACTAGCCTACACACCATCCTTACAGCGCCACCGTGCGGCAAACTTGTAGACGCCGCAGGTAAAAAAAATTGTTGTGCCCTTATTTATACCCGCGCAAAAAACACGAGGCACCATGGACAGCACCAAGATTTAAAAAAAACTGTGGCTGTAGTTCGCGTTTATGTTCTTATTGCCTTTTACCTTGTTCTTTATAAGTGTGAACCTATTGGAAATAAATAGAAGAGTATGCAATCATCTTTGGTATCCCATTACACCCTACACAACTTTGTTGAAAAATTAATCTGGCAGAATAGAGCATGCATGAACAGGCTGTCAATGTATGTAACAACTCATATAAACAATACCCGCAGTAGACAGCGACAGTAAATCGATTTGGTTGTTGTGTTGTTGAGTTCGTACTGACTGACCATATTACCAGGCCTACAAGGTCAGCACTGCTAGCTGGGACTGGAGCTACTACCAACCTCTCATCCGGCAAGTCTGGCTGGCTGGCTGGCTGGCTAGCTAGCTTGCTATCTCAGTGCGAAATCACCTCGCTAATTTTCAGCATCATTGACAGCGGCACGAAGGTTGTCAGTAGACTACGTACCACATTCTTGCTGGCGTTGCCCAGTCGGAACACGTTCGAGATGAGGGTCAACATATTTTGCATGCTACTGGACACCCTGCTCTTCCAGTACAGAACAGCAGACCTCATTAACAGATTAACGCTGACAACACAGATCAGCTGGTCGGGTGGCCAACTACAACTATCCCGGGGTTGGCTAATACAACATGAAATTACATGATGATAATAAAGATTATAAACTACAGGTGCATTCCTGTACAGAAGTACCCCCGCATTCCCATCGTTCAATATCTAGGCCTATTCTAAAAGTGCTTGAAATCTATTTTCAGTTATTGCCTGGCTGTATCCTTAAATGTTCTAACGTTTTCACTGCTCTGACGGTATTTGAAAAATGTATAATGTCCAGCTGCTGTCAGTCTCGGTAGCTACCCAGGAACTTTCTCTGTCATCAGAAGAAAATAGTTTATTCACATATTTTCTACTTCTGTAACTGCTGAATCGTCGGGCAGCTAGAATGACCATTGCCCATCTGGCCCCAGTCGTTCCCTTCACCTGAGAAAGGCAAGTGAGTCCGACCTGCCATTCACCTGATCTCACCTGTGCACAGTATAAATTAGACTACATATGCCTACATAGAGTATGTAAGGAAGCAGGTAGCCTAGCGGTCAAGAGTGTTGGGCCAGTAACCGAAAGATCGCTGGTACACATCCCTGAGCTGACTCGGTGAAAAATATGTCGAGGTGCCCTTGACCTAGACACATAACCATTATTACTCCAGACAGGGTGGGTACAGCAGTGGTTGATGAACGGTTTAAACAGTTCAATCTGTCTGACTATTCCTGGACGTGTGAGTACTTAAATCTATCTGGTTTTAGCTCATCTCTTAGAGATGGAGTCAGAGACACCGATTTTTTAAGAATGAAAGTTGTGTGATGGTCCTTCGAGAATTCCCTATCCCTATAACGTTCAGTAAAAGTGTATGCCCTGCAGTACGTTTGTCTGTCCCACTGAGGGGATAGCATTCAGTGAGTGTGTGGAAGAGTTTAGTTCCATCGGGGCCGAGGGGGTTGCATGATCTACAGACTCCCAGTTCACAAACCTGGCCTGCTACAATTTCTAACTCCTGACCCTTAATACGAATATAATTTGATTGGTTGATGTCAACATAATCAAACTCAGGAAGTAGGGTGGGCTGGGACCAATAAGAATCCCTCTTCTCTCTGACATCACTCACCAGATCGCCAAGGACTACGGAGTCTACATGGAAGGCCTGGGACACACACTCAACCAATTCCCACACAAAAACATACACAAATTACCTGTGCCTCCTCTACTCCTCTTCTCCAGGGGTCTGTTCATCATAGACAGAGTAGGCATTCTGAGACAGGTTACCCTGAATAACCTTCCAATAGAACGTTCTGTAGACGAGACCCTGCATTGGGCACTCAGCACATCCAGACTACACAGGAGGGCAGTGTTGACCCCAGTGTGTGTTTATGTGTGTCTCTGTCCTTTTGTGTCCAGCAGGATCATACCATGTGATATAAATATATAATAATATATGCCATTTAGCAGACGCTTTTATCCAAAGCGACTTACAGTCATGTGTGCATACATTCTACGTATGGGTGGTCCCGGGAATCAAACCCACTACCCTGGCGTTACAAGCGCCATGCTCTACCAACTGAGCTACAGAAGGACCATATGACTAATCAGTCCTGTACCAATACTAACAAAGGGATTTTTTATTCAATCAGATCAACCCTGAGGAGGCATTGAAAGCCCAGTGGCCAAAGTAGGAGCACACCTAGGACAACCACAACACCCAGTAAGAGTGACACTCAACAGCTGACCAACCAGTCAGATCTAGTCTCAGCTGTTGATTAACCAATTACTGTTAAGCCAAATTGCCAGTTCATATGGTCAAGTAGTTTAGGATGAATCCCCTTTCTCATGTTTTTTCCTGTAACTTCCTTTTACAACCACAAGATAGCGATCAAACTCCTCTCTTTTGTCAGCTTACTCACATCACATTGCAGTTTATACAATTAATCCATTTCAGATTTTAATTAGGGGTCCTAACATTGAAGGTGCAGGAACACTACAATTATTGTAAACAAAGATGGCATTTCCAGACCAGTTGATGGCGCAATAGCACACTTTAGGGCTATAACTTCTGAACTGTTGACTTTGAGTCATGCAATTTCGTAAACATTATGTACATAAGGACAGTAGAATATGTTATGCAGGTATTGTGACTAGATAGAGTACAGCTACGACTGGTAGTTACTTTTCATAGCAGTTTAGGAGAGTAATTTAGCTAACCTTAACCTCAGTCTCCTAACCTGCTACAAAAAAGTAACTTCTGGTCGTAGATGTATTCCCCAGTCAGAACCCTATGCGGGACCGTAAACAGATCATTGTGGGGCTCCGGCCTTGTACTAGGATGACCCTGGAATGCTGCTTTCAGCTTCAATGAATGTAATATCTATATATCTTTTCTGGGAGAGACTGATGTTTGACTCACTCCCTAGATCATCCCAGATCCAGGGGAATTATAATCTAGTATTTAGACCAGTTGATGTGAACGACTGAGTCAAACCAGAGGGATCCGCTCAATGAAGTTAAATGTTCAGAACATAACAGATAGAAATGTGATGAATAGAGCCGACATTATGTCATTTTCTACATGACAGGCAATCTGTTCTACACAATACATTTCTATCTGAACATTCTGGAAGGCTGCACCCTGAACAGACTTTAGCCAACTCAACAACCTTCACTTGAAGAAAATAAAACTCTTATTTGCTCAGTCGAGTTTACTTTTAACGTGTATATGGACACTTACAACAGCTTCCTTCCTTAAAATTGTTGATAGTTGAACATGAGTAAAAGACGGATGGATACACGTGAATCACAATGAAGGATAAATATTTATTGCAAATATGTGTCATTTGTTACATAACTTTGTTACATAACTTTGATCAAATTGAGTAAAGATGTCTCTTTCCTTTAAATAACCCATACACACACATTCACTCGCTCTAGTGTACACACAGATGGAGATTATATCAAATAGAATATATAAAAATAAGACCTGTGATGAGTATCTGTGAAAAACAAGCTTTAAAGCTGTAAGACCGTGTAGCATGAATAACCTTTTGACAAAATCTAAAATCCTGTTGATGTAATCATGCTAATCAAATGGCTACCCAGACTATTTGCATTAACCGCCCATCCTTTATTTTACGCTGCTGCTACTCGCTGTTTATTATCTATGCATAATCACTTTACCCTTACCTAAATGTATATATTACTTCCATTACCTCGACTAGCCAGTGCCCCCGCACATTGACTCTGTACCGGTACCCCCTGTATATAGCCTCCTTATTGTTCTTTTATTTTTTAACTTTAGTTTATTTAATAAATATTTTTCTTCACTCTTATTTGTCTTAAAACTGCATTGTTGGTTAAGGGCTTGTAAGTAAGCATTTCTACACCTGTTGTATTTGGCATGTGACAAATAACATTTAATTTGATTTTATGTCGAAGATATGTAGAAAAAAAAGTGATAGCACTATTGATATCTGTGTTCCCAAACCAGGATCCCAGAACGTAAACAGACTCCAGAAGAATCAACCACCAAACAGACCTATACTAGACAGACAGCATGCATATATTTAAGCAATAAGGCATAAGGGGGTGTGTTATATGGCCAATATACCACAGCTAAGGGCTGTTCTTAGGTACGACGCATCGCAGAGTAACTAGATACAGCCCTTAGCCGTGGTATATTGGCCATATACCACAAACCCCCAAGGTGCCTTATTGCTATTATAAACTGGTTACCAGCATAATTAGAGCAGTAAAATTAAATGTTTTGTCATACCCATGGTTTACGGTCTGATATACCGCGGCTGTCAGCCAATCAGCATTCAGGGCTCGAACCACCCAGTTTATAACTATAACTATATATATTTGGTACATAGAGGTAAACAAATTAATAGGCACCTTGTTATGCAAATAGACACACACATACACACCGTACGGTAAGGAGGGCGGGTGCGGTGGCTGGACACTAAGGCTTTAGCAGGTAGTATTTGTGTTGGGTCATGATTCGTCAGTATTCATCACGTCTCACTGAGACTCCAGGGTCTGGTTAAAGTGTCTCTTTCCATCCAGGTACAACATGGACTCTGGGGATAGACACATACGACCAATGTTAGACTGTGTGGAATCTACAGTAAAAACAATTCAATAACTTTAATCTCTTTCTGTTGGCACAAACATTCCAGTAACTACCTCCGTAGCTCTGCGATGCAATGTTAGAGTTTAAAGGTCCGGGGTTAGAGGTCATACCTCGGTAGCTCTGCGGTATTATTGCTGAGTTCACGTCATGTTGGAAACTCAAACTGACATTTCCAACTTGCTTACTTGTAATATAAACAAGCCAGCGTTTCCCACAAGGGAAGTATCCGAATCAACCAATATGAAGCACTACATAAATAACGTTAATTTTAACTCAGAGGTCGTGAGTTTCCGACATGACTTAAATGCGGCATATGTTAGGGTTAGAGTTAAAAGGTCATGGCTTAGAGGTCATACCGCCGTAGCTCTGTGGCACTATGTTGGGCACGTCTTTGTCTGTGACGAAGGTGAAGTGGAAGACATTAGTGGTGTTGTGCTGCCGGGTCAGGGGGTCAAGAACCTCTGTATGAACTCTGACCTGGATGTACTTTCCCTCTGTGTAACACACCTGGAGACAGAGAGAGGGATGTGTCAGCACTGAAATTGGAGATCATATAACACACTAATGCACATGCTTGCATGCGCACACCCACACACAAACCTGTGATGAGAGGAGGAGTAGGGAGCCAATCTCTACTGGCTTCCGGAAGAGGATATCGTCCACGGCAACCAAGTTAGGCCGACACCCCCTGGAGCAGAGCGAGAGAACACACACACAATGAGGATGCGCAAGTGTACAGTGCATTCAGAAAGTATTCAGACCCCGTGACTTTTTCCACATTTTGTTACGTTACAGCCTTATTCTAAAATGTATTAAATTGTTTTTTCCCCCCTCATCAATCTAAACACAATACCCCATAATGTCAACGCAAATACAGGTTTTTAGAAATTTTTGCAAATGTATTCAAACTTTAAAAAACCTTCGCCCCAGTCTGAGTTCCTGAGCGCTCTGGAGCAGGTTTTCATCAAGGATCTCTCTGTACTTTGCGCTGTTCATCTTTCCTTCGATCCTGACTAGTTTCCCAGTCCCTGCCGCTGAAAAACATCCCCACAGCATGATGCTGCCACCACAATGCTTTACAGTAGGAATGGTTTCCTCCAGAATTCCACCAGATGTGACGCTTAGCATTAAGGCCAAAGAGAATCTTGTTTCTCCTGGTCTGAGAGTCATTTAGGTGCCTTTTGGCCAACTCCAAGCGGGCCACTCTACCATAAAGGCCTGATTGGTGGAGTACTGCAGAGATGGTTGTCCTTTTGGAAGGTTCTCCCATCTCCACAGAGGAACTATGGAGCTCTGTTAGAGTGACCATCGGGGTTTTGGTCACCTACCTGACCAAGGCCCTTTTTAATTATAATTTTTTAACCTTGATTTAACTAGGCAAGTCAGTTAAGAACAAATTCTTATTTTACAGTGACGGCCTACCCCGGCCAAACTCTTCCCTAACCCAGACGACTCTGGGCCAATTGTGCGCCCCCCTATGGGACTCACGATCATGGCCGGTTGCGATACAGCTCAGGATTGAACCAGGGTCTGTAGTGACGCCTCTAGCACTGAGATGCAGTGCCTTAAGACTGCTGCGCCACTCGGGAGCCCTGAGTTTCTGCTTTGTCATTATGTGGTATTGTGTGTAGATTGATGAGGGATTTTTTTTAAATCCATTGTAGAACAAGGCTGTAACGTAACAAAATGTGGAAAAGGGGAAGCGGTCTGAATACTTTCCCGAATGCACTGTAAGTGATGGACCGATACAAACGTAGATCTTCTCATTTGTACCCATCCACACAACCCAGCAAACTCAAATTGGTTCTGTGAATGTTCAGGGAACGTTATTGGAACAATGATGCATGTCAAAACATTACACTAGAACTTTGAGTCTTGTGGGAATGTTCCTTGTTTGATGTTATGGGTGTTTTAAATAACATCTTCATCAACACTAACAGAACATTCCTGTAATATTTCTGCAGAATGATTTGAATTAAATCCAGACATAGTTGCTGAGGTGTGTTTAGGGTACATGTCATAACGTCACACCGTAACTGGGAATGTTCTCGGTTGCTGGGAACACATTCGCTCACTCACCCGTAGACACATGCGTTAGCCCAGCCCAGCTCGTAAGCCTTCCTCATCAGAAACCCTCCAAAGATCCTGTTAAAGATGTTCCTCTCCTGAAAACACACATCTTAGTCAGCACAAATTAGAAATGTTCCAGGTTGTAAATATCTCTGCCTCTCTCTCCCTCCTTCCCTCTCTCTCTCTCTAACCTGTGGATGGCATATCTCCAGTCCTTTCACTTTGGCATCCTCCATCCATACTGAGTTAGGAGGCAGAACTCTGCTACGGAAACTCACTGTCCTACAGGACAACACACAGATAGACACAATCACCACACTCACAAAATGCTTGTGCTGGATTTTATGATGTGTGTGTTCTCATCATTTAATAATGTAAAACTTGTAATTTGACAGTGAAGCAACAAAAAAATCCATAATATTTCGTACAGCTTATAATTCAGTGAGTTTGCTATTGTAGATTTATGCTTTACAGTGGGGCAAAAAAGTATTTAGTCAGCCACAAATTGTGCAAGTTCTCCCACTTAAAAAGATGAGAGAGGCCTGTAATTTTCATCATAGGTACACTTCAACTATGACAGACAAAATGAGAAAAAAAAATCCAGAAAATCACATTGTAGGATTTTTAATGAATTTATTTGCAAATGATGGTGGAAAATAAATATTTGGTCAATAACAAAAGTTTCTCAATACTTTGTTATATACCCTTTGTTGGCAATGACAGAGGTCAAACGTTTTCTGTAAGTCTTCACAAGGTTTTCACACACTGTTGCTGGTATTTTGGCCCATTCCTCCATGCAGATCTCCTCTAGAGCAGTGATGTTTTGGGGCTGTTGCTGGGCAACACAGACTTTCAACTCCCTCCAAAGATTTTCTATGGGGTTGAGATCTGGAGACTGGCTAGGCCACTCCAGGACCTTGAAATGCTTCTTACGAAGCCACTCCTTCGTTGCCTGGGCGGTGTGTTTGGGATCATTGTCATGCTGAAAGACCCAGCCACGTTTCATCTTCAATGCCCTTGCTGATGGAAGGAGGTTTTCACTCAAAATCTCACGATACATGGCCCCATTCATTCTTTCCTTTACACGGATCAGTCGTCCTGGTCCCTTTGCAGAAAAACAGCCCCAAAGCATGATGTTTCCACCCCATGCTTCACAGTAGGTATGGTGTTCTTTGGATGCAACTCAGCATTCTTTGTCCTCCAAACACAACGAGTTGAGTTTTTACCAAAAAGTTATATTTTGGTTTCATCTGACCATATGACATTCTCCCAATCTTCTTCTGGATCATCCAAATGCTCTCTAGCAAACTTCAGACGGGCCTGGACATGTACTGGCTTAAGCAGGGGACACGTCTGGCACTGCAGGATTTGAATCCTTGGCGGCGTAGTTTGTTACTGATGGTAGGCTTTGTTACTTTGGTCCCAGCTCTCTGCAGGTCATTCACTAGGTCCCCCGTGTGGTTCTGGGATTTTTGCTCACCGTTCTTGTGATCATTTTGACCCCACGGGGTGAGATCTTGCGTGGCGCCCCAGATCGAGGGAGATTATCAGTGGTCTTGTATGTCTTCCATTTCCTAATAATTGCTCCCACAGTTGATTTCTTCAAACCAAGCTGCTTACCTATTGCAGATTCAGTCTTCCCAGCCTGGTGCATGTCTACAATTTTGTTTCTGGTGTCCTTTGACAGCTCTTTGGTCTTGGCCATAGTGGAATTTGGAGTGTGACTGTTTGAGGTTGTGGACAGGTGTCTTTCATACTGATAACAAGTTCAAACAGGTGCCATTAATACAGGTAACGAGTGGAGGACAGAGGAGCCTCTTAAAGAAGAAGTTACAGGTCTGTGAGAGCCAGAAAACTTGCTTGTTTGTAGGTGACCAAATACTTATTTTCCACCATAATTTGCAAATAAATTCATTAAAAATCCTACAATGTGATTTTCTGGATTTTTTAAATTTTTTTGTCTGTCATAGTTGAAGTGTACCTATGATGAAAATTACAGGCCTCTCTCATCTTTTTAAGTGGGAGAACTTGCACAATTGGTGGCTGACTAAATACTTTTTTGCCCCATTGTATATGCGTTTGTACAATGGGTGTGAAGTCAATTAAGATTATTGCTACCTTACATTAACTTTAATCTAATTTTAAATGGGAACATTAATGTGACAACAATTTGATATGACAAAATATGACTGTCGTCATTGTGATCCGTGTGATTTAAAGATACATTATGGAAGTTAAGTTGCTTATTGTTTACGTAAAAACAAATATTTGACGTGTGTGTGTGTGTTTGTGTCGTACTTGCTGTCCAGGGTGTTGAGGAACAGGCTGTGTACGATCTTCCTCTCCTCAGCAGTAGGGGCCACCTTCAGTAGAGACGCTGTACTCAGCTCTATACGACGCGTCTTATTGACTGGAGGGGGACACACACACACAGTAAATAACACAAACACACAGTAAATAACACAAACACAGTAATATATACACATAAGGATGTAGTGTGTCTTACTCTCTCCCTGGTAAAACAGTTTCTCCTCCTCAATTCCCTCTGGCTTCAGAGGGTTAACAAACGCTGCCCTGAGAGAGACAGAAACCGACAGAGAAATAGAGACATCAGTCATGGATGGATATGGTGGAGGGTTGGTTGAATGGATGGATGATTGGATGGATGTTGTATACCTCTTGTTCTCAGGGTCTCTGGCCACCATAACAAACGTAGCATCCAGAACTGGAGTGTAGGCCCCACCGTGGTACTGTGCATACACACAGACATAACATCACTATTGTGGACATTCGTATATTACTGTGTGTGTGCGCGTGCGTGTATACCTGAGACATGTGCATCTTGGCTTCAATGGAGGTCTTCCCCACCCAGGTCACGTGACCAGTGAACTTGATGTCACAGTCAGGGTGGATGATTTGTTTCCTCATGTCTGTGACATCACATACAGAGGAAATAAGCCACAACTACAAAACTGCAACAGTAACAAACAATATATATTCAGGACTGCTAGGTGTCATACCTATCTTATCCACCAGGGCAGTGACGATGGACAGAGGAGATCTTTGAAGTGTCTTGTTATGGGTGTGAGAGTAACAGATCAACACTAAGGGGGGAAAGAGAGACAAAGAGAGAGAGAGAGAATAGTAAAACCAGTGTAATACCATGCACCAGTGTGTTGTTGAGGTGATGATGTCGGCAGGTTGGCGGGTTAGAGCGTTGGGCCAGTAACCGAAAGGTTGCTAGATCGAATCCCAGAGCTGACAAGGTAAAAATCTGCCGTTCTGCCCCTGAACAAGGCAGTTAACCCACTGTTCTCCGGTAGGCCGTCATTGTAAATAAGAATTTGTTCTTAACTGACTTGCCAAGTTAAAGGTTAAAATAAAATTTAAAAAATGGTAATATGGTCATACCTGCTAGACTGTCCAGATCCTCCAGGATACGGCCAAACCTGGAATAGAGACAACAGACAGAGGGGGGAAGGAAGTGTGTGTGTGTGTGTGTGTTTGAGAAGAATGTGTGAGTGTGTATCTGTATCTGTTACCTGACACCTTTGAGGTAGTTGAGGTATTTCTCTCTAAGGGTAGGGTCTGTGCCCAGGGGAAGGTGGGCCTCTATGTAGCTGTCCTTCATCCTGCGGACAGGAAGCTCATCCTGAGAACCAGCCAGCTGATTGGACAATGACAAACGGTCAGCTAGCGCCTGCTGGTGGTCTCTACAGGATGGGAGATAGCGAGAGATACATCAGGAATGAGCTGTGAGTTTAACAAGGTCATACACATCTATAACAAGTAAACACATGCCTTCCTGTCATGTTATCAATATCTCAATACAAAGTAGCTTCACTGGTTCTGTTACCGTACCTCCAGTTAGTAGACGCTCCCACAATCTCTCTCAGCCTGTTGCGCACTGAAAAACAACCACACAGTTGATCAGCTCTCAGTGTGTGTGTGTGTGTTTGTACTGATTCTGTGCTCAGAACAGAATGTGCAATGGGAATCATATGATCTCAGACAGAATGACAGCAGCAAGCTACAGAGTACTAGTGAAGTCTGGGTAGGATACACAATATCAGCTCCACTGTTGTTCCAGCTAGCACATGGAGCCACTGAGTGGCTTTGCGCTGCAGCTCGAGGGTGTACGCGCAATGCGGAGAAATCACTAGTGCACTGACAACGTAATAAGGTGTCATTTGAGATTTGAGAGACGACCAAGACAGGTCCGTATACTATAGAATAGGGTACAGCAGCATCGTTAAGAGGTGCCCGCCACTGCCACAGGCCAGGGGTGCATTCATAGTTCAGTCTGTAAGAAATGGAAGAGAGAAACAAGGCCGTACAACCAGCTCAACAGACCACAGGGTGCTGGATAGAGATAGAGAAATAGAGAGAATGCGTTAAAGGCAGTGTGTTTTAGAGACGATGAGCTAAAATACATGCAGGCAGGATTAAGTTGAATTTAGACTGAATTAAGTAAGTGTTTTATACAATTAGGATTCAGGGTTGGTTACCAACACACCATTGGACATTAGCAAGTGAGCATTTCCTGTGGAGAGTGGAGACACAAAACAAGTAATGGGTTAGATGTCAGGACACTAGATGGAGTCTCAATGTCCTCTAGTCTTGTCATCATACCCAAAGAGTAGTATAAATTAAGTTCATAACAGTGAGTCAGTTAATCAATTAACAAACCAATATATAAATATATATATAGATCAGTCAGTCAGTTGTATATGGCCTTACCCTCAGACATGTCTGGGGCCTTCCCCTGCAAAGACACAGGCCCCCGGGAGAACGTCCTGGTTGTCAGGGACGCCACCGACCTTAGGAACCGTAACCTGTGGAATGGAAGGAAGAAACACTGACATGTCAACACAGCAAGCCCACAACATTCACACTCAAGGTTCCAAATACTACAGATTCATCGCGTAAACCTATTAATAAATGTGTATGGGAATCCCAGATGTCAGTCAAGTCCCTGGCACATAGCCCACTGAGTTTGGACAGCACATTACAGCACAGTACAGAACAGCACAGTGGACCTCACTACAGTAGAGTTCACAACTCAATCACTGGTTGAAGAGTGTTTTCTGCCCCTCCCAAAATATTAAATTTGTAGATAACTGGCACTCTTTCTGGGACTCCCCCACAAACAGGACCAAGCCCTGCCTGCTGAGGAGTGACGGACTCCATCCAAGCTGGAGGGGTGCTCTCATCTATCAACATTGACAGGGCTCTGCCAGCCTGCAAGCTAAGTGGAGTCTGCCACTATCACTGTCAGTGTAGTCAGCTCAGCTTTCCCACTGAGACCGTGTCTGTGCCTCGATCTAGGTCGGGCTGAACTAAAAACATGGCAGCGTACGCCTTAGCAATCTCACTGGAGTAAAGACCTCCTCCATTCCTGTCATGATTGAAAGAGATTGTGATAATATCTCACATCCCAAAATATAACCACTTCATGTTAGATCCCTCCCTTCCAAGGCAGTCATCGTCAATGAACTAATCACTGATCATAACCTTGATGTGACTGACTGAAACATGGCTCAAGACTGATTTATTTACTGTGTTAAATGAGGCCTCTCCTCCTGGTTACATTGGTGACCATATCTCCGTGCATCCCGCAAAGGTGTTGCTAACATTTACAACAGCAAACTTCAATTTACCCTTTTTTTCTCCATCTTTTGAGCTTCTAGTCAAAAAATCTATGCAGCATACTCAATAACGTTTTATAGCTACTGTTTACAGGCATCCTGGGCCATATACAGCGTTCCTCACTGAGTTCTCTGAATTCATATCAGACCTTGTAGTCATGGTGAATAATATTCACATTTTTGGTGACTTCAATATTCACAAGGAAAAGGCCACAGATGCACTCAAAGGCTTTCGGAGCCATCATCGACTCAGTGGGTTTTGTACAACATTTCTCCAGACCTACGCATTGCCACAGTCATACCCTGGATCTAAACTCAGCAACAACAAAAAAAACTCCCCTTTTCAGGACCCTATCTTTCAAAGATAATTCGTAAAAATCCAAATAACTTCACAGATCTTCAATGTAAAGGGTTTAAACACTGTTTCCCATGCTTGTTCAATAAACCATAAACAATTAATGAACATTCACCTGTGGAACGGTCGTTAAGACACGAACAGCTTACAGACGGTAGGCAATTATGCTCACAGTTATGAAAACTTAGGACACTAAAGAGGCCTTTCAACTGACTCTGAAAAACACCAAAAGAAAGATGCCCAGGGTCCCTGCTCATCTGCATGAACGTGCCTTAGGCATGCTGCAAGGAGGCATGAGGACTGGAGGAGATGTGGCGGTGGGCAATAAATTGCAATGTCGGTACGGTGAGCTGCCTAAGACAGGATCGTGGCAGACCCCATGTAACACCTGCACAGGATCGATACAGCCGAACATCACACCTGCGGGACAGGTACAGGATGGCAACAACTGCCCGAGTTACACCAGGAAAGCACAATCCCTCCATCAGTGCTCAGACTGTCCGTAATAGGCTGAGAAAGGCTGGACTGAGGGCGTGTAGGCCTGTTGTAAAGCAGGTCCTCACCAGACATCACCGGCAACGTCACCCATGGGCACAAACCCACCGTCGCTGGACCAGACAGGACTGGCAAAAAAGTGCTCTTCAATGACGAGTCGCGGTTTTGTCTCACCATGGGTGATGGTCGCATTCGCGTTTATCGTCGAAGGAATGAGCGTTACACTGAGGCCTGTACTCTGGAGCGGGATCGATATGGAGGTGGAGGGTCCGTTATGTTCTGGAGCGGTGTGTCACAGCATCATCGGACTGAGCTTGTTGTCATTGCAGGCAATCTCAACGCTGTGCGTTACTAGGAAGACATCCTCCTCCCTCATGTGGCACCCTTCCTGCCATGACCCTCCAGCATGACAATGCCACCAGCCATACTGCTCGTTCTGTGTGTGATTTCCTGCAAGACAGGAATGTAAGTGTTCTGCCATGGCCAGCAAAGAGCCCGGATCTCAATCCCATTGAGCACGTCTGGGACCTGTTGGATTGGAGGGTGAGGGTTAGGGCTATTCTACCCAGAAATGTCCGGGAACTTGCAGGTGCCTTGGTGAAAGAGTGGGGTAACATCTCACAGCAAGAATTGGCAAATCTGGTGCAATCCATGAGGAGGTGATGCATTGCAGTACTTAATGCAGCTGGTGGCCACACCAGATACTGACTGTTACTTTTGATTTTGACCCCCCCTTTATTCAGGGACACATTATTCAATTTCTGTTAGTCACATGTCTGTGGAAATTGTTCAGTTTATGTCTTAGTTGTTGAATTTTGTTATGTTCATACAAATACATGTTAAATTTGCTGAAAATAAACGCAGTTGACAGCTCCCTGGTATACAGAAAATACCCGAGCCCTGAAGCAAGCTTCCTGAAAATTGGAACGGAAATGGCGCTCCATGATACTGGAAGCCTTCCAAGGAAGTCGGAATATGTAATTCCTCACTGCTGATCGATCAGCCTACTTTTCCAACCTAATTGAGAAGAAAAAAAATCCAAAATGTATTTTTGATACTGTCGCCAAGCTAACTTGGCTGTACGGGGCTGTAGTGCAGGTTGAGAGCTTCAAGTTCCTTGGTGTCCACATCAACAACCAACTATAATGGTCCAAACACACCAAGACAGTCGTGAAGAGGGCACGACAAAGCATATCCCCCCTCAGGAAACTAAAATGATTTGGCATGGGTCCTGAGATCCTGAAAAGGCTACACTCTGTTTATCATATATGCATAGTCACTTTAACTATACATTCATGTACATACTACCTCAATCAACCTGACTAACCAGTGTCTGTATGTAGCCTCGCTACTTTTATAGCCTCGCTACTGTATATAGCCTGCCTTTTTACTGTTGTTTTATTTTCTTCACCTACCTATTGTTCACCTAATACCTTTTTTGCACTATTGGTTAGAGCCTGTAAGTAAGCATTTCACTGTAAGGTCTACACTTGTTCTATTCAGGGCACGTGACAAATAAACTTTGATTTGAAGACACTAGGCAATATTTCTTAAAGGTCCTGAACAGTCATTCTGATCATGTAAAATTGCCTTTTGGGTGACTAAAATATCCCCCATAATATTATGAGTAACTAAATATCAGCCATAATAACAGCTCTTTGAAGCACCTATGTCAAGAAACTTGGATGCAGTGAGCAGGGTTGTTTTAGGCTGGCGGAAGACCTAGTGAGCCAGTAAGTAGCTAACACTAGACACAGATGAAAGTGGAAACATAAGTATATTTGCCATAGATTAATAATGTAAACTTTTAATTATATATTTCCTGACACTATATAGTAATATATAATAATAATAATAATAATAATATATGCCATTTAGCTGACGCTTTTATCCAAAGCGACTTACAGTCATGTGTGCATACATTCTACGTATGGGTGGTCCCGGGAATCGAACCCACTACCCTGGCGTTACAAGCGCCATGCTCTACCAACTGAGCTACAGAAGGACTACGTCAAATGTAGACACCAGCAAAGTAGCTAACTAGCTACAGTACCTTTGGAAAGTATTCAGACTAGAGGTCGACCGAATATGATTTTTCAACGCCAACACCGATTATTGGAGGACCAAAAAAGCCGATACCCGATTAATCGGACAATATTTTTTCTTTTTTTGTAATGACAATTACAACAATACTGAATGAACACTTATTTTAACTTAATATAATACATCAATAAAATCAATTTAGCCTCAAGTAAATAATGAAACATGTTCAATTTGGTTTAAATAATGCAAAAACAAAAGTGTTGGAGAAGAAAGTAAAAGTGCAATATGTGCTATGTAAGAAAGCTAACGTTTCAGTTCCTTGCTCAGAACATGAGAACATATGAAAGCTGGTGGTTCCTTTTAACATGATTCTTCAATATTCCCAGGTGATAAGTTTTAGGTTGTAGTTATTACAGGACTATTTCCCTCTATACCATTTATATTTCATTAACCTTTGACTAATGTTCTTATAGGCACTTTAGTATTGCAAGTGTAACAATTTGTAAGTCGCTCTGGATAAGAGCGTCTGCTAAATGACTTAAATGTAAATGTAACAGTATAGCTTCCGTCCCTCTCCTCGCTCCTCCCTGGACTCGAACCAGCAACAAAACGACTACAGCCACCATCGAAGCAGCATTACCCATGCAGAGCAAGGGGAACAACCGCTCCAAGGCGGTTGTTCCCCTTGGTACGGTATCGGCGTTGAAAAATCATAATCGGTCGACCTCTAATATGGACAGGAATCTGCCTTTCCAAATCCTGTCCAATCAATTTAACTTACCACAGGCAGACTCCAATCAAGTTGTAGAAACATCTCAAGGATGATCAATGGAAACAGGATGCACCTGAGCTCAATTTCAAGTCTCATAGCAAAGGGTCTCAATACTTATGTAAATAAGTTATTTCTGTTTTTATATTGTTATTACATTTGCAAACATTTCTAAAAACCTGTTTTCGCTTTGTCATTATGGGCTATTGTGTGTAGATTGGGGGGGGGAAATGATTTAATCAACTTTAGAATAAGGCTGTAGCGTAACAAAATGTGGAAAAGGGTAAGGGGTCTGAATACTTTCCCAAATGCACTGTATGTTAACCACGTCCCTCTGAAAACATACCTTCTCTGATGTTGGAACTTATTAAATTAGGTAAGAGAATATCATGATACCATTGGTGTATTAAAATAAGAGTTAGGGTGATGTCACCCTATTCCCTTAATGATCCAGGCTCCTGAATCCGATTCCCTTAATGATCCAGGCTCCTGAATCCTATTCCCTTAATGATCCAGGCTCCTGAATCCTATTCCCTTAATGATCCAGGCTCCTGAATCCTATTCCCTTAATGATCCAGGCTCCTGAATCCTATTCCCTTAATGATCCAGGTTCCTGAATCCAAGTGTATAACATGAGGGAGGGAAGCAATAACTTTATGATCAAACTTTATCAATGTAGAAGCAACAATACTTTTTCTAACTTTGTCATCATACTTTTATCTAGTTTCATCCAAATATAATCAAATTTCACCAAAAAACTTGATTTTAACTGTTCATTACCTATAAAATGATTTCTACAAAACTTAATATAAATGATGAAATTAGTTGGCAAGGGTCTTTACAACACTGTATTTTTATGTATTTCTAATATATATTTTCTGAGACCTCTTTTCCATATGTTTGACCAGAAATCAAAGCCTTTGCTTATTACACATTTTTGGGATGAAAAATGATTAGAAAATGCATATATGCCTTATTTTTTCAAAAACATACTCAGCGTTCATTTTACACCAATTTTTATACGCTCCTTTGAACTTCACGTTAGAGCTCATGGTGTTTTGTTGTTTTTTTTACAAAGAAATGCCTTTTAGCTAGCTAACGCTACTACATTAGCAAACTTTCATTAGCTAACTAGCTTTACCATTTCTGTGAAATCGACTGGTTTAGCTAGCTCTTCTACACCCTCACACTCACCTCGGTGACAGCATTTCCGTGTGCTATATGAAGATGTTTGAGAAGTCAGGTGAATTTGCAAAAATACCGAAATACAACTCCAAAACGGGGGGGACAGATTAAACTAATTATACAAAGAGTGACAACACTGAAATTGTAGATGATTTCCTGTGGACATTTGCCCTTGCCTGTACGTACCGTATTACTAAAAACAAGTGCGCAATTATTTTGCGGATATAATGGATGGCGTAAAAGCGTTCATCAATTCACTCTCAAATTCATAGACAGAGCTATGGATGCAAGGACTTACCATTAAAAATATGTTTTATTTTTGTTTTAAGCATTGGGGCTATGTTTGTTAACAATTGTTAAAAACAATGGATAAAAATAAGATTATATTGACTCCGCCAGGACAGCGGAGTCAATCACCACCTTCCGGAGACACCTGAAACCCCACCTCTTCAAGGAATACCTAGGATACGGTAAGTAATCCTTCTCACCCCCCCCCCCCTAAAAAGATTTAGATGCACTATTGTAAAGTGGCTGTTCCACTGGATGTCATAAGGTGTATGCACCAATTTGTAAGTCGCTCTGGATAAGAGCGTCTGCTAAATGACTTAAATGTAAATGTATATTTTGGGTTGTGATGGGGTACCAGTTTAACTTATAGCTCATGAGGCATTTATAAGTTATATTCTGCTAGAATCAATGGGTATATTCCATATATATTACTTAATCGTTCAAAAATGTATGTACAAATGGCAGATTGCCCCTTTAACCTCCCTGTATGTGAGTGCATATGGCCTCGCCAAGAGGTCTGCAACTTTATGGCACAGCTTCCCTGTAATTGCAGTGCCACAAGCCCCTCTGTCTCTTCTCCTTTAGATAGGGCCCACTTTGAGAGGAACATTAGACCTCTGTTGGCTCCGTCACATACTTTATTTGTTATTACCATTTACAGCTCCTCATTATGCCTGCATCATGATGAGGCCTTTGGCATTAATAGTAGTATTCCACATTCAATTAGCTATTCCGGGCTGTAACATGGAAAACCCCACATTCCAATCCACACTCTCACCTGTGAGGGTCAGTGGAGGAGGGGCTGGGGGGCAAGGTGAGAGAGAACAAAGTTGTTAGATTTCTGAAGAGAGTACTAATTTTACTGCCCCCACTACAATAACCCTGAAGAAGGCACAGTGATGCCGAAACGTTGGTGATTTACCCAATAAATTATTACGAGTTTTTATATAGAGTGTGCGACTCTCTGTTATTTTTATACCCACAACAAACATATTTAAATATATGTAATTTTGTCCTTGAAACATTTAATTGAAATACTGTAGAATTCCATTCATTCCTATGGAGTACTGCTTCTACTAGCACCAGCAATTCAGGGTCTATATTAAAGTAACTGGTCGTGCTGCACTGGCTACAATCCAGTAATTACTGGATAGGCTACTGAGCCTGTTATTATCAGCCATTCCACTGTAGTCTTGGCCTGTGCAAAATCTATGTAACCAATTTCTGTAGATATTTATACTCAATACATACATAGTTAAAGACATTTAAAGAAAAAAGTGCTAAAGTACAGACTAGGCTAGATGCAGTGAAAAAATATAATGTGCACCTGTTATATCGTTGCCTGGCTACTCATCCACATCGCATGGAAAAATTACGTTATAGCGAGCAGCAGAATTTTTACATTTTTTATTTATTTTAACTTTATTTTACTAGGCAAGTCAGTTAAGAACAAATTCGTATTTTCAATGACGGCCTAGGAACAGTGGAACAGTGGTTAACTGCCTGTTAATGGTCCTACTTCACTTGTGAGATAAGGCCATTGAATTTAGGGTGACTAGTCAGGCAAGTTCTCTCTTGATCGAAGAAAACAACAGAGAAACTTGCGACGTGTCGGAGATCTTTCGTTCCAATTGGCCAGAAACTTCCGAGTTCCGGTTAACCTCCCCAACCCTCTCCGTCCGTATAAAACCGCGGTGGGAGACAAAGCACGATCCAGTCCAGCTGATCCGACCCAGATAGGTTACTGCTGCATGTAAACTCTCCCGACATAGGCGTCAGGATCCCAGACTGACTGTGGAGGTTTAAACTCCTGGGACGCGAATGAAGAAACTTCTCCTGCTTCACTTCACATACAGAGGTTTAGTGAGAAAAGGGAAAAAGAGTAAAAGAAGAAAATGGACCGTTTTAAATTGCGGAAAGCGGAACCCAAAGATGTGCCTGACATACTGCGACTCATAAAGGTAGGCCGTAAACAAAAACAACATTTGAGGAGGAGAATAAACAAATGCACTGTTTAACTACTGTTTTGCGTAGATTCACTACGCTGTTGTTTTGCGAAAGTTGTTGGAAAATATACTGACGTATGTTTAGCCTACACTACACACCCATTTGGCCCTCGCCCTGAACGTGAGACCATTTGTTGTTGTTATGTTTTGTTATTTTGTATCCCTGCTTAAGCCTAGACGAAGCCGTTTTGTTTGACTTCATTCAAAGGATCTCTGAACTTGTCTGAAGGTGACATAAATACCGACGATTTCCTCTGGATATCCTTCGGTATCACAGTTGGCTCTGTAGTTCAATTGTTTACGTTGGCAAGGAGCCTTGTTTCCTCCGTTTGAGGTGTTGTTCTGACCGTTGACGGTCACCTACCTATCTGTCCGTGATACACGTTCCCCATTTGACTTGCTCTTGGTTTTGAATCTGACAATTTGTTTCCGATTCTGTTTAGGAACTGGCTAAATATGAAGACATGGAAGATCAAGTGATACTGACTGAGAAAGGTGAGTCTGAATGAAACTAAAACCAGTATGTCCTGCTTACCGTGTGATTGACTGCACACAGAGCTTAAATTGCATTTATAACGTTTGTAATAACAGATCTGCTCGAGGATGGATTTGGGGACCACCCATTTTACCACTGCCTGGTGGCGGAAGACCCCAGTGAGCAGAGCAACAACAATGGTAAGCGATTGTGAATCTCCAATCCCTCTAACATTGCCTCTCAATGCATGTAGTTACTTTCCCTATACCAAACAGATCAAACCTGTAAGCCCAGTTTGTGCTGTATACAGACGCATGTCTTCAGTTATATTGTCAGTGTACACAATAACATGATATTTGATGTCTGGGAGGAGCCCAACGCTTTACTTACACTTTCTGTAAAGAGAAGTATGTAGGTTTGAAACATTGTAGCTGTACACGTCTGTCTCTCTCAGCGAGAGGCTGATGGGTACAAATGGTCTTACTTCCTCTTATGGTCTGTGTGGGTGTCAGACATGTTTGTGATAAACTGCATGCATTCAATTCTCCCAACACAACCCCAACTGCAGTGGTGGTAAAAGTACTGTATTGTGAAAGTCACCCAGTAAAATAGTACTTGAGTAAAAGCAAACCAGACTGCAATATTTTTTTACATTTGCGTATAGCCAAGGGCTTTCGCCAACACTCAATTTACAAATGAAGCATGTGTGTTTAGTGAGTCCCCCAGATTAGAGGCAGTGGGATGACCTGGGATGTTTGACCATTTTCCCTGTCCTGAAAAGCATTCAAAATGTAAAGTACTTTTGGGTGTCAGGGAAAATGTATGGAGTAAAAAGTACCTTATTTTCTTTAGGAGTGTAGTGAAGTAAAAATTGAATGGAAAATATAAATACCCCCAAATACTACTTAAGTAGTACTTTGAAATATTTTTACTTAGGTACTTTACGCCACTGCCGAACTGACACGTTTACACAGTCCTCTGGCCTCACTAAAACCAGACTGAGTTTAGAGCTGAAGGTTGAAGTTATACTTAATCACAGATCTGTGATCCACAATCCCACATCCTAGCTGCTCATAACCATTTAGGGCAGAATGCTGAACTGGCCGTCATTCAGTGTTTTGGGGGTAACTCTGGTACAAGCTCTGTTGTACTACATCAGGCTTGTATTTATGTGATTACTTATTTATGTCTAGGTCCTGTGGTAATTGGCTTTGCCATGTACTACTTCACCTATGACCCCTGGATCGGCAAGCTGCTTTACCTGGAAGATTTCTTCGTCATGAAAGAGTACAGGGGTAAGCACAAACACTTCCTCTCCTTGTGTCTTTCTTCCTCACTGTCCTTACCAATAACCATAAACTCATCGTCCGTCCATTTTTACTGCTTTCCCATTGTCTTCTCTTCTTTTTCCACCAGGGTTTGGCATCGGCTCAGAGATCCTCAAGCTCCTCAGTCATGTGAGTAACTTAGGAGTTATTACACAGTACAAACACAGTACCTGGTAGATGTCAGTTTTTACATGGCTCTGGTCAGAATCCTATTGTAGAAGTAGGTCAATGACTCAAACAGAATTCCATACTTTCTATGAAGCCCATTTCAGTGAGTTATGATTATTTGTACAAATAGCTGATTGCACTCCTGTTCTGTTTATTGCTGTTCAAATAATCAATGAATATGTATTGGGGGGAAAATAAATGGTGTTGGCAGGGAAAGCTTATTTTTAGATTTGGATGGCTTTGTGTGAGGGGGGTGGGGAAAGCTCACAATCACTGTCCGGTACGCTGACGCCTGCTCTCTTCCTCTCTCCCCCTCAGACGGCGGTCAAGTCTCGCTGCAGCAGCATGCACTTCATCGTCGCCGAGGGCAACCAGGCGTCGATAGAGTTCTACAAGCGTCGTGGCGCCGCCGACCTCTCTCTGGAGGAGGGATGGAGACTTTTCAAGATCGACAAGAGCTCCCTCCTCAAGATGTCATCTGGCCCCGAAGAGTGAGCTGGCCCAGAGACACAGAAAGATGGGGATTGGAATGAGAGACTTGGGGTCGATTTCAATTCAGTTAATTATTTGCCTGTCTCTCACTTCAGCAGTGGGGTGTGTGACTACTGACAAAATATTATTATTAGTGAAAAGGGGCATTAAACATTACTAATCACTTAATTTAGGGTTCATAAATACTTTTGTTTTAATAGATCAAGTGTTTTATCTAAAGCCATCATTTTAGTAGTTGGTTTTTAGTTTATTCTGCCAATCAACAAACCTTAAAGCCTTTTGTGTAGGAATCCTATCTAGAACCTGAAAGGGTGTAGCGTGCTCCTTTTCCTTATGGACCAATTTAGGTAACTCAATCTAAAATATAGTGATTTGTAGTTTAATGTGTTTATTTTTCTGCAATTAAATGGTTCAGAGCATATTTGTGTGGTGACTGACTTTTCTAGATCAAGGAAGTTTACAATGAAATCCCAGAATGGTGATGTCATCAGCCTTTTCCTCTCACCCCCTCTGTCATACTTTTCTTCCTCTGAAAGGGGAATGTGTGGTCTGTTACTAGTCTATGGAGAGCAGAGGAGTGAAACACGCACAGGCACACAAACGTTCTAGTCAGATCTTGCAGAAACCCGGGGCGTAGAAATGCATATCAATGTGATGGTTTGTTTTTCACTGACTGAACATTCACTACAGCATTGCCTGATCAACAAACACTTTCACAACCAAACAGTGTAGTGGCCCAGTTCACAGTATACAAACACTGCATCCCAACCCTTTTGCCAGACAGATCCTCTTTACTGTAAACAGTGGCCCTTTCTCAGGGTTTTCCCCAACACTCAAACTAAACTCAGAGAAAAGGCCCAACGCTCTAATTATGAACTTTCACAGCTCTCCTTTGTCTATTTGGCTTTTGCCAAGTGTGTGTTTGAGGACAGCAGTTTCAAGTTCAGTAACCCAACTAAAGGAGTGATATTAGTCTTCCATTGTCTTTAGTGGACAGTTGTACTCTACCCTAAACCCTCATATGGACTCTGAACACTGGTAGGAAATGGGGCAGGACAGTGCTTAATTGACTTAGTTAACGTTGATCCACGTACAGCACAGACCACAATTGTAACAGGTGCGTGTTGGTGGCAGGGAAGTCAGGCGCAGGAGAATGAACTTGGTTTAAGTGCTTACAAAAACTCAAACCCAAATATACACAAAAGGGTACAAAACCTGTCGCGCACCAATACATGACTAGCACATGAGTGAAAACAGGGTTAAATACATGTAATTGATGGCTAGAAGGTCGGTGACGTCTACCGCCAAACGCCGCCCGAGCAAGGAGGGACCGACTTCGGTGGAAATTGTGACAATATTTACATCTGAGAGAACGAGGGGGAAGGGGGAAAGAGACTGCATCCTTCATCTTAAAGGCAATATTTTCATAGACTCCAGTGAGCCTTGCTGACCTTTGAACCTGCCCGTTTACTGATTGAAACCTCTCAGCCAATGGTTAATCTCTAAAGACACATCAGGGAGATTAAAACAACTCCCCATGGGGTCTTTATCCAACCCTTTATAAACTATAACAATGTTCTATTCCAGTGCACACGTGTTGATCACTTGATTGCACAAATACAGGCATTGTCACGTCACACCAACAGACACCCCTACTAACTTGCTCACCCTCACTGCAGAGGGAAGCTGGAGTCTACTTCAAAACAACTGCAGTGATCATTTGGTCAGGGTTACAGCAGATTCAGTTTGTACAGTAGAGTGTTAGCCTGGTCCCATCATTGAGGAGTTGGCTAAAGCACATCAAGATGTGGGGCCAGGCTGGAGTTGCAGATGAACAGACTACCCTTTCAGTGAGAATGTAAGTTTATTAGCAATAACACACTCACAATCAGATATGAGATTAATTTATTAGGACCATTTCTCTGTTCTTAGTAGATTTCTGGGGGTGGACAATCAATACAAAAACAAACAAAATCTGAAACACAAAATACTTCAAAAAACTATATACACAATGCTCAAATAAATCTTCAACGTTTGAAATAATGTATGTGCTGTACACTCTGCAGTGGATCATTGATGGGGGGTCTCTGGAAATAAATACATAAATAGCAAAACAATACTATGAGCATTAAGATTTGGCTAGACAAACATTCAATTGAGGTCAAAGGACAGCTGACAGGAGTCGAGGGTGTCCGTTGGCATGGTTAGTTGGGATGGTAACAGAGCAGGAGGGAATGGGATGTATCATGTTACAGGAGAGACAGATGTATGGGGGGGGGTGTTGTGTGTGTGCCTGTGTTTGCAGTCCACGGAGGCGCTGTGTATAAAGGGGTGTTGAATGTGTATTCTATCCACAGGTACAGACCTGCATGGTTGATTTCACCTCTAGTAATCCAGGTCATGTCATTGAAAACAAATGGTCTTTTACAACAACGACCTGGTTTTCAATTGGTTGTTCAAACCACCCAAAACCAATTTAGGCATAGATGATGGTAATAACAGTTACAGCAGGCTCTCAGCACCGGTGGGTGTGATGACATGCTATAACATCCTCAAAGTATATGAACATCTAGTTCCAAAATTAAATTAAGGGAGAGTGGGTTAAGTTGAACCACTCATACATAAAATTAATAATTTGACCAAATATTTAGGAAGAGGTTATCATTTCATGGAGTCTGTGGAGGAAGAAATCACATGGAAAAAGTGGACCGCAAGGGAGGTCCAAAAAAAGTATAATTAAAATAGTGTTAGAGCAGGGGTATTCAACTCTTACCCTACAAGGTCTGGAGCCTGCTGGTTTCCTGTTCTACCTGATAATTAATTGCACCCACCTGGGGTCCCAGATCTAAATCAGTCCCAAATTAGAGGGGAACAATGAAAAAAAAATGCAGTGGAACTGGCTTCAGTGTTAAAAAAAGTACAAAGTGTTGCTTCAAATGCCTGTGTGCTTCAAATGATTAAAAGACAAAAGAGAGTGTGATTGTGTTGAATTGTGTTTGGGAAATAAAGATAGACATGGTTTTAAAAAGGTAGTAGTAATATTTCATCCAAGATACCACTTTTTTTGGACAACTATGTTGTCAAACTAATGTTTAAATGAATCGGGATACACAACATCCTGAAATATATGCAGATATCTTTGTTAGAAATAATAATAAAACAAATAACCAGCCCTTGCACTTGACCCCCCCCCCACATTTCACCTGAATCTCAAACATCTTTCCTCGATTCCTTGTCATGATGATGACTTACCTTGCCAAATGGCAGGTCCTTCCAGAGCATCCCGACCCTGCTGACTCCAGCTATACATAGAATACCAGCTCACCTGAGATAAGAGATCCACCACACAAGCACAAATTTTGACTCAGGCACAACGGAAATGTGCAATAGAAAAAGGCCAACAGTGTGTGTGTGTACATGGGGCAGAGGGGTTCCTACTATGAGGTCTGACCTCAACCAATCAAACAAACCATCTGACAGATCTAATGCCCATAAACACATCTACTGTCCCAAAATGGATCATTAAACACCCAATACACACTAAATCACAAATTAAGTGTCTTCGTAGCTGTCTACATATCACCACAGACTAAGGCTGGCACTAAAACCGCACTCAATGAGCTGTATTACTCCATAAACAAACAGGAAAACACTCATCCAGAGGCAGTGCCCCTAGTGGCCGGGGACTTTAATGCAGGGAAACTTAAATCACTTTTACCACATTTCTATCACCATGATACATGTGCAACCAGAGGGAAAACAAATTCTTGACCACCTTTACTCGACACACAGAGAAGCTCTACCTCGTCCTCCCTTTAGCAAATCTGACCATAATTATATCCTCCTGATTCCTGCTTACAAGCAAAAATTAAAGCAGGAAGCACCAGTCACTCGGTCTATAAAAAAGTGGTCAGATGAAGCAGATGCTAAACTACAGGACTGTTTTTCTATCACAGACTGGAACATGTTCCGGGATTCTTCCAATGACATTGAGGAGTACACCACACCAGTCACTGGCTTCATCAACAAGTGCATCGAGGACGTCGTCCCGACAGTGACTGTACGTACATATCCCAACGGAAAATATGTACGTACAAAATTGTCAAAGACTCCAGCCACCCTAGTCATAGACTGTTCTCTCTGCTACCGCACGGCAAACGGTACCGGAGCACCAAGTCTAGGTCCAAGAGGCTTCTATCTCCAAGCCATAAGACTACTGAACATCTGGTCAAATGGCTACCCAGACTACTTGCATTGCCCCCCCCATAACTACCTCGACACCGGTGCCCCTCACACATTGACACTTTGTACCGGTACCCCCTGTATATAGCCTCCACATTGACTCTGTACCGGTACCCCCTGTATATAGCCTCCACATTGACTCTGTACCGGTACCCCCTGTATATAGCCTCCACATTGACTCTGTACCGGTACCCCCTGTATATAGCCTCCACATTGACTCTGTACCGGTACCCCCTGTATATAGCCTCCACATTGACTCTGTACCGGTACCCCCTGTATATAGCCTCCACATTGACTCTGTACGGTACCCCTGTATATAGCCTCCACATTGACTCTGTACCGGTACCCCTGTATATAGCCTCCACATTGACTCTGTACCGGTACCCCCTGTATATAGCCTCCACATTGACTCTGTACCGGTACCCCCTGTATATAGCCTCCACATTGACTCTGTACCCCTGTATATAGCCTCCACATTGACTCTGTACTGGTACCCCCTGTATATAGCCTCCACATTGACTCTGTACCGGTACCCCCTGTATATAGCCTCCACATTGACTCTGTACCGGTACCCCTATATAGCCTCCACATTGATAGTACCCCCTCCACATTGACTCTGTACCGGTACCCCCTGCCTCCACATATAGCCTCCACATTGACTCTGTACCGGTACCCCCTGTATATAGCCTATAGCCTCCATAGCCTCCACATTGACTCTGTACCGGTACCCCCTGTATATAGCCTCCACATTGACTCTGTACCGGTACCCCCTGTATATAGCCTCCACATTGACTCTGTATATAGCCTCCACATTGACTCTGTACTGGTACCCCCTGTATATAGCCTCCACATTGACTCTGTACCGGTACCCCTGTATATAGCCTCCACATTGACTCTGTACCGGTACCCCCTGTATATAGCCTCCACATTGACTCTGTACTGGTACCCTGGTACCCCCTGTATATAGCCTCCACATTGACTCTGTACTGGTACCCCTGTATATAGCCTCCACATTGACTCTGTACCGGTACCCCCTGTATATAGCCTCCACATTGACTCTGTACCGGTACCCCCTGTATATAGCCTCCACATTGACTCTGTACCGGTACCCCCTGTATATAGCCTCCACATTGACTCTGTACCGGTACCCCCTGTATATAGCCTCCACATTGACTCTGTACCGGTACCCCCTGTATATAGCGCCGCTATTGTTATTTACTGTTGCTCTTTATTTGTTATTCTTATCTCTTACTTTTTTCTGGATTTTCTTAAAACTGCATTGTTGGTTAAGGGCTTGTAAAGTAAGCATTTCACGGTAAGATCTACACCTGTTGTATTCGGCGCATGTGACAAATAAAACTTAATTGTATTTGATTTAAACTGACCATAACTCACAAAACTACATCCATTACCCCAGTCAGAGGTCACAGCTTTCCATCCTCCCTCTCATCTGCTGTCTACTCATCACTTTCCTATCCTGCTTCTATAATTACTCCCTCTTCTATCATCCTTCCTGTCTGTCTGATCTGGCTGTGTTGGTGCACACACATACATACACACCTGTATCCTCTCTGGGTGTGTCTCTCAGACAACCACATAAAACAGACCCAAAATATCCCAGACTTCTACACAACAGCATGGGACACCGCTTTAAAATGAAAGGGCAGACTATTAACCACATACCTTCCCCAAACACACACGCTTACCTCACAGCCAGAACTCTCTACAGGAAACCACAGCCCTTCCCGTTGGGGGGAGAGAGGGAAAGGGGTGGAATACACACACTAACATTGAACCCCCTACATACACAGACCTTGGCAGCCTGCTGGGGGTAGAACATGGAAGCACTGAGAGCCATCAACCACACAGGAAACACCAGCCTCTTCACCCTGGAACCTAGAGAGACTGGTACTGGTACGGTATTCACACCCCTTGACCTTTTCCACATTTTGTTATGTTAAAGCCTGAATTTAAAATTGATTTTAGATGGATTTTTTAAAAACTTTTTTTCTATTGAACAATAATTATATGAAGAGTGCCTTGGTCCTCCTTTCTTTTTGATATCCCATTTTCTGATTGGCAGAGTTACAGCTTTGACATAAATCTGCTTGAAAATCAATGGCAAGACCTGAAAATGTTTGTCAAAGGTGATTCTAACATGTATTGACTCACAGGGTTGAATTCTTATCTAAGTAAGATAAAAACATAACATATATATATTTTTTTACAAATGTTGGAATTTTTCTTCCACTTTGTCATTAAAGTATTGTGTAAATAGTTGACAAAAAAAAGACAATTCAATCCAGTTGATTCCCACTTTGTAACAACAAAACGTGTAAAAAGTCAAGGAGTGTGAATACTTTCTGAAGGCACTGTAAATGTCTGTGCGTGTGCACATTACCTTTGGCCAGGTACAGGCCTAGGAAGCCAGAGAAGCCAACCACCCCGACTCTGGGATAGAGGTCAGGAGGAGGATCTTTGAGGAACTCGTACGTCTCTGTGTGTGTGTGTGAGAGAGTCTGAGAACACAATTAAGTATGCATCCATAATATGAAAGTATCAGGATGATGTGTCTCCTCACCTCTCACTGTCCTGATGGAGGTGCTCACACTGGGCTCTTACAATCCTGTAGACTTCCTGTTCCACAGGATATGACATCAAGGAGAGGAGAGAGAGAACCTTAATCTATGCTTCAGTGTGTCCTTTCCCAAAATTAAAAATGGACAGAAAGCTCAATGTGTGTTAGTTATGCGCGGGTTGACTCATAAAGTGCCATCCCAGCAGTTATATATGCGAGGAGTGCAGGTTTAAGGTCATTTATTTATTTGACCTTTATTTAACCAGGAAGGGCTCATTGAGATTAAAATCTCTTTTTCAAGAGCACCCTGGCCAAGATAGGCAGCACCAAGTCATTACAAAAAAAATACAGACAGACAACATGAAAAACTACAAGTCATCCATTGAATTCACAAGAGTATAAAACAGCAAATTAAAAACATTGACAAGTCAGGGAATCAGCCTCAAAATCCTTCATCAGTTATTTAAAACACCAATCGGGACAAATTCTTCCAGTTTAAAAGTATTTTGTAAGATGTTCCAAGACGGTGTCACAGAGTAAATAAAAGCCCTTTTACCAAATTCAGTTCAGACATTTGGAACAGTTAGCAGGATAAAGTCCAGCGAACGAAGAGAGTACCCACCACATTTCTGAACAATAAAAATGCACAAATAAAAAGGTAGTAAACCCAAAATGGCTTTGTAAATAAAAGAAATTCCAGTGACTGAGTCTACGAGTGACTAGAGAAGGCCAGCCAACCCTGGTATACAAAGTGCAGTGGTGCGTAAGGGTTTTGCAGTATAAAATAAATCTCAAAGTGCCATGGTAAAGAGTGTCAATTGATCTCAAACACTGAGCGGAAGCATTCATATATAAAATATTGTTAAATATTGTGTGGTTGAAGGGCGGGTAGGTGGCATGCGGGTTGAATAAAGAGAGAATACATTTAAAAATCCATAAAGGTATAATTCTTGTGCAATTTCTAGCTATAGGCTACATTGAGGTTTTTCTTTCATTATTTTAGACTATCTGGCATTAGTGCGTAAGCCTAAGATTTAGTGCCTAACTGTACACGTGACAAATATCCTACACGCCAATCACCAAATGCTTTTTTGAATGGGCAGAAAAAGCAATTCAATTCACAGAGGCAAAAATGGACAATGTCTGGGTTTAATAAGATAAAAGCTGTGAAATGGAGAAGGGAGGGCCAGAAAAGTAATGTTTGTGAAAGATTTGGGAAAGTGGTAAAAAAGGATGATAGCAGTGCCAGCAATGTTGTGTGATGATTGTGAGGCGCTATACAAATTTGAGTCACAAGACGGGGACTTCAAATTGGCCTTTTACTGTTCAGATGGGTTAAATGGAAACGGAAATCTGGACACTGACTGTAGGTCTATAACCTCTCACATAGCCTTAATATTAACTCCTGCAGAATTAAGCATTTCTAGGACACATTTTGAAATATGATTTATTTATTTCAGCATTTTGAGAGAATTGCAAACGTGCAGTTAGATGGGTTACCTTCTTCATCAGAATCATAAAAGCTGATAGCTTATTTCAAAACACAAAATATGCATCCAAGCCGAACTGAAATCTTATCAGAAACATATTAGGTCGTTTTTACATCTTTCTATTTCCCTACAACCGGTCAAACTGATTGCACAGAAAATCTTTCCGTTTTTTTTTTTTTTTTAGCTATTGCATTTTCTCCCCGGTCCCTAAACAAAAGCAGCAGAGATGACAGTGAAAACCTTACAGATGTCAACTATATTGAAGCATTCATTCTACCGATTTAGGACATTATTCTAGTGAGCAAGGGTTTATTTTGTCTTCTAGGGCAACATATGACAAAAGAGAAGCTTCATGTATCTAATTATAGACAAGTTAACTAAGAACTAGCCAACAAAAATGTTGGAAATTATGAGCCAAAAAAAATTGTTCGGCCATCACTGACTGTAGCCTACAACACATTTTCTATATTAGCGGATTAGGGCCGGGTGTGGGCCTTAGATTTTCACTTTATCACATATAGCCGGGAGGTTGAGGATGGTTTATTAGCAATTGCGGACGGGTGCAGGTGAACAAACAGTTGAGCCGTGCACCACTAGTGTGTGTTTGTATGTCTAGTCTGTAGTAGACAGTGTCTGTCACCTACCTCTGCTTTCTCCAGGGCAACCAGACCCGTTTCCTACAGGAAAACAAACAATTACCACAAACATTCTTAAATGTCAGCATTCAACAAGATAATGAGGGAGATGCCACTTGTGATAGCCTAGATACACCCATCTTGTTCCAGATGATAGGTTCGATACATACATCGCTGAGGAAGAGGTATACCTGACACTGGTCGGTGAAAGGCTCGGCCCATTTCCTCAGCTCGGCCACACCGTTCCACTGGCCCCGCCTCTGACTCCACTTACTTGAGCTGGGGCTCTGTAGTAGTGTAGAGGGACAGGAGCTGAAACACACACACGCTTTAATCCAGCAGACTGCGTTGTCCTGTCAAATAAATGTAATCTGCAAAGGCCCGTGTGGGGGCCAACACAAACACCAAAACAGACATTATTAGCAGATAAGATCTGTCCATTCATATCTGGGTCATAGCCAGAAATTCATTGTTGGGGGGCCAACAGAAATGTGGGCATGCCTGGCTCCCCAGTTGGTGGGCCTGTGTCCTCCCAGGCCCACGCCCCTGCTTCACATAACTGCCACATGTGTTCCTGGACAGGACATTAGAGGGACAGTAAAGCCATACTAGCTACCTCTTCAATACTGAGACTCAGAGCTGCCAGTTTCTCCTTGACCTCTCTAGCAGCCAGGACAGCTGCAGTCCCCGTCATCAAACCCAGGACACCTGACACTGCGGCAGACAGCGGAACCTGGCAGCAGACAGACACATCGTGAGGAGGACAGTTACTTTATGGTAAATGTTCGGCAGGAGTCAGGACATTTATGGCAGGTATTTGAGAGTAAGTTACACTAACGTTAACATGAGGTGAATGTTCTGCTCAAAATAAAGAATAAAGCTATTAGTCTAGGACTGCTAAAAAAAAACTGTTTCGTCCAGTCATGTCATAGCCATAGTTATGACTAAAAGAGAAAACGTTTTGCTAACGTTTCAGCCAATGCTCAGCCCCACCACCATCATCATCACGCTTTACAACGGTATTATTACTGTTGTCATACTGTAGTCTGTCATTAACTACGAGTGTAAGTCTATAATAACCCGAATGCATCTTACAAGAATAAAGTTGAGCCATTACCAGTTTCCCAAAGTTTCCTGCCTAGTGACTTTTGTACGGCGACTCGAACGGAAAAAAACCTTAGATTCGACCATTTTTGAACGATGTGCATCTCAACAGCGACATCTGGTGGCACACTATAGTCAGCATCACAGGTTAATACACGACACACACACACCTTTCCCAAACACACCAAATCACCGTTTCTCAAACTCGGTCCTCGGGACCCTAAGGCACCTAAGGTGTTGTTTGCCCTAACACTACACAGCTGCATAAAAGTACGAAAGAATGATGATTATAGTTGATTACTTGAATCAGCTGTGTAGTGCTAGGGCAGAAACCAAAACGTGCAGCCCTTGGAGTCCAAAGGACCGAGTTTGGGAAATCCTGCACTAAATTAACCACAAAAGGAAAGCTGAACAGTATGAACATTTATTTCTGGATAGAAATTACAAAGTGTTCCAAATAGCAGTCTACTCAGATTATAGTAAATACATTGTTTATCTATTCATTTTTTTTGTCAAATAGTCATCATACAGGGTATTTTTATTCTCAATATTCAATTATTTTATCCTACTGAGACTGAGGGCTGATGAGGATTAAATGCTGAGCAATGACAGACATACAGATAGACAGGCAGGCCATGTCCAAAATAAAAACAGCAGGAGTACTAGATACACATGTTGACCAGCAGAGGGAGACAGCAGTTTGAAGACAGGAGTTTGGCATAATATGGGCCCTTTGGCCAGACGGCATGCTATTCCTGGACCCAAAAACCGATTTCAATGGAGATTCTCTATTGCACATTGCTTTTTAGTCCAGAAGCAGCCTTATGTCTGGGAAACCAACTGGGCCTTAGAGTTCATGATATTGATAGTAATTTTCACATGGGAAAATATACATTGATACAAAACAAACAGAGATGGGAGATGATGACAGAAGACCATATTAAATCTAACCTGCCTTTGTGATGTGTAAACTGAGACTGTTAACATGACTGCCTACAGCACACACATATATTACTCGGTCAAATGGAGACATCTACCTGCTATTTATTCAGTACCGCAAACCGCTCTGAGACTTTATCTGACTATGCGGGGAAAGGTATGTTTGTAAGCTACTGCATAAATACTGCACTTGGGGGTTTTACTGAATAAAACCATGAATGTAGGCAGGAGAATGTTGCATAGAGGAGAGGAAGGAGAGAAGAGGGAGAGGTATAGCACAGAACAAGTGGCACAATCTCTCTCTCTATCTCCCTCTCTAAAAGCATCAAAGACCATGACCTATTGCAATGCAAATTATATCAACATCATATTCTAAACCACAATCACACCAAGTTACCTGGTGGTGGATGAGTGTTAGATAAACACACATAAAACAGGCTGACAGACAGAACTGCAGAATAATGTGTTTTAGCCCTTTTCATTGTTGCTCATGAAAAGAAGAATGAGATAGAGATGAGCAGGTTCATTCGCTGCAACTGGCTCAGTCAGACAGAGACAGACAGGACTAAGGTCAGGGTAGGGTTTCACAAAGTAGGATTAATAAGTAAGCCAGATAACTGACGCTCAAGATATCAACTTTGATTAGAAGGCAAAAATAGTTAATGGCGTTGCATTACTGGGAGTATTGAGTAAGGAACGCCATGTCCATTTCAAGTTCATCTTTAATGTAAACTCATCTTGTTTTTATTTTATTTATTTTTTAATTCAAAAGTTGTTTCTAGTACATTTTTGGCCAACACCCTACTCCTACCTTGCAAAAAAAAACTTCAGCAGTCAGTCACAGTAACACTCAAAGCAGACAGAGTTAACGTCAATAAATCAAGTGTAATCTTACATACAGTACTGCCAGAGAGACCAGGACCTTAAAAATTCTGTCATCCCTGACCAGGGTCGGCTCTAGCCTTTTGGGCGCCCAAAGCGAGATTTGGTTGGGCCCTAAGTGAGACTTGTAGGGCTTACTTCAAATAGTAACAACATTAGCGCAGCTTGCTAGTCAGCTTACATTAGGTACAACCGACACAAGCTAGTGCCACCTTGTGGCCTGGAGTATTTAAACTAAGCAAATCAGAGGTAAAACTGTTCTATGTGAACAACAAAAACATAACTGCAGACACTCTGAGCAGAGGTGCCCCCCTGGAGGTCAAGGCCCCTGGGCACACGTGCCCTACAAAACCAAATATGTTAGATATGGTGGGACCTTTTTGTGTTGGGAAAAATTAATTATGCAGTTTAAACCTTTTATGTGCAAATATTAATATAATAAGCATCATATCTTAGTAAACTTGGAGTCCCACGATGACATGTTGTGTGGTCCTCCCACTACAACTCGTCAGGAAACAGTTTATTAGGCTACAGATGAAATAAGTTATGATGAACTTCACAGGGTGGTGAACATGCACAGTGATGAGCTTGATGCTCCTTTCCAATAAATAATCGAGGGTCTTATTCTGGTGACATGATCATCGATGCTTGGCTGCCATTTGTCAAATACAAATAATCCACAATTTGATCCATAATAATCTCATCAAGTAGGCCAGGGATGGGAAACTCCAGTTCTCTGGGGCCTGATTGGTGTCAAACTTTTTCCCCAGCCCCAGCTAACACACCTGACACCAATAACTAACTAATCATGATCTTCAGTTTAGAATGGAATTAGTTTTATCAGCTGTGTTGGCTAGAGATGAGGAAAATTACACCAGTCCAGCCCCTGAGGACTAGAGTTACCCATCCCTGATGTAGGCTATACCAACAATGTATTGGCGAGCGGTTGGCTAGAGCACACGTGTCAGTACCAGAGTGAGCACACTCGCTATATAGAGCAACATGTTGTGAGAAAACCTTCAGTAGAGTTGAAATGTGATGGAAACACTTTGAACTTCTATATTTTTTTAATTGTATTCGGTACATGGGAATCTAACCGCAAAAGGTATTTGTATGTGTACTATGTCATCACGCACAGCCTTTTAACTGCAAAGAGTCAATTTCATGGAAACACATCTCTGGTGGGAAAATGCAGTGTATTGTTTTTACGTGGATTTTAGAATATATGAAAATCTGTCGCCAATTGGATGGAAACCTAGCTAGTGATGATAAAACAAGAGGAAACGTGTTTGCACCTGGAGCATTCTATTATTCTCGTAACAGTAAGTTGAAAAAGACTGAGTTCCTAAAAAATATATATAGTTTCTTAAACTCAGTCCTGAGGTCCTCCCTGAGTGCACGTTTAGTTTTTCCCCCTAGCACTACAGCTGATTCAAATCACCAACTCATCACCAAGCTTTGATTATTTAAATCTGTGTAGTGCTATGGCAAAAACCCAAACATGCAACCAGGGGGGGGGGCAGGACCAAGTTGGGGAAACCTTGACCCAAGTGACCGCTTTGCCTGTAGCCGGCCCTGTTCCTGACCTCTGACATGGTTCTCTCAGTCAGCAGATCAACAGTGTTATTGCAATGTAGTCATGACAGCACTAAATCATCACCATGATCATCCTCTACGTCACTAAAAATTAACTTTCTCACATGCCCACTAGTATGATGTGTGCATACTTTTTTTCCCTCATTCTGCTCATTCATTTATCCACACACACACACACACACACACACACACACACACACACACACACACACACACACACACTCCAGATCCCCAGACTCAGAGGGGGGGTTACAAAGAAACTGCATGACATCACATGGTGGAGAGACAGACAGAGGGTTCAGAGGACTGTAGGTTGAAACTGAATCATAATAATTACAACAATATGAAACTGACCTCAGTCCAAAATAAACCAGCTAAATCATGAAAAACATTTAATATTTTTCCATTTCTTCTGAGAAAGATCATTTTGAAAATGATCAGCTTGAGTTACCCACCACCACTGATCACAAGCGAGTCTACCTTTTCTGCCCGTGAGTAGGACAGATTACTATGGCATGTTTAGTCTCGTACAACAGTGACTAGGGTCTAGTTTCAATGCAGGACTCTTTTGGCAAAGAGGAACTATGTCACTGTCAACATCACTACTTTCTCTGTTTTAAAAAACAACTAAATAGTAGCTAGCAAAATGGAAATTATGGAAGCTGTTTTTAAGGAGTGCCTTTTGCAAGTGGCTAGTTTGCATGAACTACCTTAACGATAAAAACATTTGAATTGAACCACTTTTTGACAGAATCCCTTTAGATTTATACAAAAAGTTCCATACATGTTTGCCCATGGAAGAAGTGGTCAGGAAGTGTCCTTTTGGACCTGAAAAAGCATTTCACTACACCCACAATAACATCTGCTAAATAATGTGTATGTGAGCAATAAAATGAGATTTGACTTTAAAGGTGCTGAAAATTGACCCATTGTGCATACTCCACCATACCATAAGACATCCATGTCTTCTTCACTGGAAAAGAGAAACAGTTTAGTTCGATATCATTTAAAAGCTTACATACAGTGATGAAATAATAAAAGTGACAAAAAAATAATTATTTATTTTAAAACATTATTTAAAAAATCATAAATTACTATTGTTTTTATATTGGCACATGTTGTAGCCCTATTAGGCCCTATTTCACATGATGTTGTTGTGTCGTGCCCACCGTCGGTTGATAAACCGCATGCTCTTAAATAAAGGGTGGGTGTCATTTCAATCATAGAATGGACCTATCCCTACAGGCCACTGCAATTTAGATGGTACACCATTGAAATTGAAACATTTTTACTTCTAAATTACTAGCCCGTCTACCCACCATCGAATGTCAACTTAAAATGGTCAAATCTATTTTATTATCCATATTTCTATGATTTAAACAGGTTTTCTATGGATGATTGACAGTATAACTTTTACAGATATTCCAATTCAAATCAACATGTGGACATCTTTGTGGTACCATTCAAAAGTTGACATTTCAATTTTTTTCCTCATTTTAGTACTTTTATAGGCCCAAACGTGACACTCAATCTGCATTCAAGAGCATGTTCTCAACAGATGGCGGTCACAAAGCCTTAGAGGATGTCAAATAGGGTCGAAGCTAAAACATATGACTAGGAGTGTACGTGTTTTTAGATCATTTGTTAAAATTGAGAAAAGTTATTACCCCCAGAAATGATCAAATAGCTTGACAACCCTGTTTGTAAGCCTTTAAATTATATACATCTCAATAGTTATCTTTTCCAGTGATGAAGATGATATGGGTGTCTCATGGTATGGTGAGGTACAGTTGAAGTTGAAAGTCTACATACAATTAGGTTGGAGTCAATAAAACTTGTTTTTCAACCACTTCACAAATGTCTTGTTAACAAACTATAGTTTTGCCAAGTCAGATAGGACATCTACTTTGTGCATGACACAAGTAATTTTTCCAACAACTGTTTACAGACAGATTATTTCACTTATAATTAACTGTATCACAATTCCAGTGGGTCAGAAGATGACATACACTAAGTTGACTGTGCCTTTAAACAGCTTGGAAAATTCCCGAAAATTACATCATGGCTTACTTAAGAAGCTTCTGATAAATGCTGTCAATTAGCCTGAGTCAATTGGAAGTGTACCTGTGTACGTATGTCAAGGCCTACCTTCAAACTCAGTGCCTCTTTACTTGACATCATGGGAAAATCAAAAGAAATCAGCCAAGACCTCAGAAAATAAATTGTAGACCTCCACAAGTCTGGTTCATCCTTGGGAGCAATTTCCAACCGCTTGAAGGTACCACATTCATCTATACAAACAATAATATGCAAGTATAAACACCATGGGACCACGTAGCCATCATACCGCTCAGGAATGAGACGGGTTCTGTCTCCTAGATATGAACGTACTTTGGTGCAAAAAGTGAAAATCAATCCCAGAACAACAGCAAAGGACCTTGTGAAGATGCTGGAGGAAACAGGTACAAAAGTATATCCACAGTAAAACGAGTCCTATATCCATATAACCTGAAATGCCGCTCAGCAAGGAGGAAGCCACTGCTCCAAAACCACCATAAAAAAGCAAGACTACAGTTTGAAACTGCACATGGAGACAAAGATCGCACTTTTTGGAGAAATGTCCTCTGGTCTGATGAAACAAAAATAGAACTGTTTGGCCATAATGACCATCGTTATGTTTGGAGGGAAAGGGGGAGGCTTGCAAGCCAAAGAACACCATCCCAACCGTGAAGCACGGGGGTGGCAGCATCATGTTGTGGGGGTGCTTTTCTGCAGGAGGGACTGGTGCACTTCACAAAATAGATTGCATCATGAGGGAGGAAAATTATGTGGATATATTGAAGCAACATCTCAAGACATCAGTCAGGAGGTTAAAGCTTGGTCGCAAATAGGTCTCCCAAATGGACAATGACCCCAAGCATACTTCCAAAAGTTGTGGCAAAATGGCTTAAGAACAACAAAGTCAAGGTATTGGAGTGGCCATCACAAAGCCTTGACCTCAATCCCATAGAAAATTTGTGGGCAGAACTGAAAAAGCGTGTGCGAGCAAGGAGGCCTACAAACCTGACTCAGTTACACCAGCTCTGTCAGGAGGAATGGGCCAAAATTCATACAACTTATTGTGGGAAGCTTGTGGGTTAGGGTTAGGGTTAGGGTTGACCCAAGTTAAACAATTTAAAGACAATGTTACCAAATACTAATTGAGGGTATGTAAACTTCTGACCCACTGGGAATGTGATGAAAGAAATAAAAGCTTAAATATATCACTGTACTACTTTTCTGACATTTCACATTCTTAAAATAAAGTGGTGATCCTAACTGACCTAAAACAGGGAATTTTAACTTGGATTAAATGTCAGGAATTGTGAAAAAATAAATTTAAAAAACAGAGTTTAAATGTACTTGGCTAAGGTGTATGTAAACTTCCAACTTCAACTGCACATATGCAAAATGGGTTAACTTTGAGCACAATTATCTCGAATGTTTTGAAATTCAGGTCCAAAATCACTTTCTGAACGCTTATAAGATATGCAAATGTATATGGAAGGTTTCGTTCAAATCAAAAGGGATGCTGTCAAGAAGTGATGGAATTCAAATGGATTTACACTTAACTAAGTAAAACCACTGCAAAGGTTTTGCCTGCAGGCAATGACGTAGTTGGCCCGTAGGCAGTGACGTAGTTCCACTATGCCAAAAGCATCCATCATTAAAACCAGACCATAGTCATGGTGTTGCCTAGGATCGGGTTTTTGAGACTGCTTAGTCCATTCTGTGTCTCTAGTTGAGAAGCTTCTGTGTAGTTAGAGCGTTAGTGTCACACCTGTAAACACCTATCCTCCACCGCCCGGCCCACATCTGCCGTCTGGAGCCTGTGGGAGAAGTCTATCTTAAAAAGGGGGGCATACCCAAACCTTAAAAAGGAACATGTCTGAACTGAACCAGACCTCAGCTGCAGCGCCGGACATGCTCCAGGACGTACTCAGGGAAGTGTAGAGTGCACACCTGCAGCCCGTCCAGTTTGCAAGGCATCCTGGGATACTCGTCTTCCTTCCACTTGTTGTCATCTGGGTCGAAAGTGAGGATGGAGTCAGAGTAGTGTCCATTATAGCAGAGGCCCCCCAGCACCATGATCTGTCTGTCCAGCACCGCCACACCGTGCCCACTGCGCCCGATGGGCATCGACGCCAGGATGGTCCACTCATCTGTCTCAGGGTCGTAGACCTCTGTGGATGGGCAGCCCTGCGACTCGAATGACGCCCGGAGGATCACACACACACCCCCGAACACGTACAGCTTCCCGTTATGGGAGATCATCTTATGGAAGCAGCGAGCGTAGTTCATCTTCGACTTGTTCTCCCAGCAGCTGGTGTGTGTGCTGGGGAGGATGGGGGTGCGAGCTGAGCGTGTCCTGTGTGTGTCCGTTGTTCCTGCTCCCCCCGAGCCCGCTAAACACACCCCTCCCCCTGCGTCTCGCCCAGGGTCAAACACACACACCTGCTTGGAAGTGGATGAGGATGTGATTCCTCCTGTGATGTAGAGTTTACCATTTAGGACTGTGCCCTCATGACCGTACTTGTTGACCGGGTACGGGTCCACAAACTCCCAGCGGTCCGCCGTGATGTCATAGCGCTCCGTGGAGTAGAACGTCTCGTCCCGCGTCCGGCCAGCAACAGCGTAGATGAACTTACCAATGACCCCCACTGCAAACTCTGACCTGGAAGTAAAGACAATTGTTTATAAATACATTTTTGCTGAATTTTTTTTAACACCCTAGTAGACCTTGTACAAAAATGAAACCATGTGCCACCTGGGTACAGACAACTAAAGACCTGTGTACTGACAACTACAGACAACTACAGACCTGGGTACAGACATGTCGGCCATGCGTAGCCAGGAGTTCTGGCGGGGGTCATAACGGTAGACTTTAGAGGAGGCGTGGAACTCCCCATCAGGCCCTAGCTCCTCCCCACCCAACAGGAAGGCAAAGTTGTTGACGATGGCCAAGCAATCTGGACGGAGAGGGACCTGGGGACCTTCCAACTCCCACCACACCTACAGACAGATCATACAGACATTACACTCCACATATTACACCAGGGGTTCCCAACCTAGGGGCAGCAACATTTCATGGGGGGGGGGACTTCCAGTTAAATAAATGAATGCATTCAACGGAAATGCGTCTTCCGCATGTAACCTAAACCCTCTGAAGTATACAGATCTAAAACAATGCCTAAATTTGCGATGCTTGAGGCTGGAAACAAGCGGTAAATGCCAGAGGAAGACGTGACTCTGATGCATATATTTGGTTAGGCTCTGGCCGTTCCTAAGCTGAGCTACGACCTTCTAAAGTCGAGGATTCAAAGATATTTGACTTTGCTTGGTAAGTTTTTTTTAGTATTTTTATTACATTTCAAATTACAATAACAAAAATGACTTGGGAAGTAATCTTATACAATGTATATCAAAAGAGAATATGTATGATTAAATTGAGAGATCATATAAATTATCAGAAAACATTTGGTAGCAGAATAACATATTCCTTATCCATTATTATTAATAATATCAGCCTACTTAAAAGATGTCAAGAGTCTTGTTAAACTATACTGAACAAAAATATAAATGCATTATGCAATGATTTCAACGGTTTTACAGTTCATTTAAAGAAATTAAAGGACAACACCCTGTCGTTCTCAACTAACATCAAGGCGGTGGCCCGTTCCTATAGGTTCATGCTCTACAACATCCGCAGAGTACGACCCTGCCTCACACAGGAAGCGGCGCAGGTCCTAATCCAGGCACTTGTCATCTCCCGTCTGGATTACTGCAACTCGCTGTTGGCTGGGCTCCCTGCCTGTGCCATTAAACCCCTACAACTCATCCAGAACGCCGCAGCCCGTCTGGTGTTCAACCTTCCCAAGTTCTCTCACGTCACCCCGCTCCTCCGCTCTCTCCACTGGCTTCCAGTTGAAGCTCGCATCCGCTACAAGACCATGGTGCTTGCCTACGGAGCTGTGAGGGGAACGGCACCTCAGTACCTCCAGGCTCTGATCAGGCCCTACACCCAAACAAGGGCACTGCGTTCATCCACCTCTGGCCTGCTCGCCTCCCTACCACTGAGGAAGTACAGTTCCTGCTCAGCTCAGTCAAAACTGTTCGCTGCTCTGGCTCCCCAATGGTGGAACACACTCCCTCACGACGCCAGGACAGCGGAGTCAATCACCACCTTCCGGAGACACCTGAAACCCCACCTCTTTAAGGAATACCTAGGATAGGATAAAGTAATCCTTCTCACCCCCCTTAAAAGATTTAGATGCACTATTGTAAAGTGGCTGTTCCACTGGATGTCATAAGGTGAATGCACCAATTTGTAAGTCGCTCTGGATAAGAGCGTCTGCTAAATGACTTAAATGTAAATGTAAATCAGTCAATTTAAATTAATTCAATGATCTCAGACGATCTCGCTGGTGAAGCCGCCGAATGTGGAGGTCCTGGGTTGGCGTGGTTACACGTGGTCTGCTGTTGTGAGGCCGGTAGGACATATTGCCAAATTCTCTAAAACAACGTTGGATAAGGCTTATGGTAGAGAAATTAACATTAAATTATCTGGCAACAGCACTAGGGTAACATTTGTGCAGTAAGCATGCCAATTGCATGCTCCCACAACTTGAGACAACTTGAGAGCATTGTGTTGTGTGCACATTTTAGAGTGGCCTTTTATCAAGCTGGTGGTGTATTTAATATAGGCTACCTCAATAAACAAAAGATTTTCAAATGGGAGAAAGGGCGCCCTGAGAAAAAAAAGGTTGGAAACCCCTGTATTAGAGAATGGCTGCAAGAAAATCCTCCACACTTCAGGAGCGTTGTTCACACCTGCTGGATCTTACCTTGGGTCTGTGCAGCAGTAGGTAGGATCTTACCTTGGGTCTGTGCAGCAGTAGGTAGGATCTTACCTTGGGTCTGTGCAGCAGTAGGTAGGATCTTACCTTGGGTCTGTGCAGCAGTAGGTAGGATCTTACCTTGGGTCTGTGCAGCAGTAGGTAGGATCTTACCTTGGGTCTGTGCAGCAGTAGGTAGGATCTTACCTTGGGTCTGTGCAGCAGTAGGTAGGATCTTACCTTGGGTCTGTGCAGCAGTAGGTAGGATCTTACCTTGGGTCTGTGCAGCAGTAGGTAGGATCTTACCTTGGGTCTGTGCAGCAGTAGGTAGGATCTTACCTTGGGTCTGTGCAGCAGTAGGTAGGATCTTACCTTGGGTCTGTGCAGCAGTAGGTAGGATCTTACCTTGGGTCTGTGCAGCAGTAGGTAGGATCTTACCTTGGGTCTGTGCAGCAGTAGGTAGGATCTTACCTTGGGTCTGTGCAGCAGTAGGTAGGATCTTACCTTGGGTCTGTGCAGCAGTAGGTAGGATCTTACCTTGGGTCTGTGCAGCAGTAGGTAGGATCTTACCTTGGGTCTGTGCAGCAGTAGGTAGGATCTTACCTTGGGTCTGTGCAGCAGTAGGTAGGATCTTACCTTGGGTCTGTGCAGCAGTAGGTAGGATCTTACCTTGGGTCTGTGCAGCAGTAGGTAGGATCTTACCTTGGGTCTGTGCAGCAGTAGGTAGGATCTTACCTTGGGTCTGTGCAGCAGTAGGTAGGATCTTACCTTGGGTCTGTGCAGCAGTAGGTAGGATCTTACCTTGGGTCTGTGCAGCAGTAGGTAGGATCTTACCTTGGGTCTGTGCAGCAGTAGGTAGGATCTTACCTTGGGTCTGTGCAGCAGTAGGATCTTACCTTGGGTCTGTGCAGCAGTAGGATCTTACCTTGGGTTTGTGCAGCAGTAGGATCTTGCTGTTGACCATGCTGTGTCCGATCATGCCCCTGAACACGGCGGTCTGTGGTCGGACTGAGCGGATGCGGTTGGACCGCGTCTCGACCAGCGGCTGCTCATTGACGTCGTGGAAGTAGCCGAGAGCCTGGTCCACCTCCTGACGCAGCCGTCGAGAGTAACGATAGAACTCTGACGTCTTCACCTGAGGGAGGGGAGGAGAGAGAGACAAAGAAGAATTAGTAAGAGATGATGTCATAGAGAGCAGTTTGCACACATGGGAACCATGTGACTCATCTTGTTTGTGTGTCTTACCTTCTCAAAGACGTTAGCAGCAGTCATCAGACAGAAGCGTAGAGACTGGACGACAGCGTCTGTGTGTCTCCAGCGGCGGCGGTCGTGTCGTAGCCAGGCCTGGACAGACTCATAAAGCTCTATCTCCGGGAAGCGACTCAGGGCATCACTGTCCAGGTACGCCTGACACACACAGTTAATAAGAATATATCACCTGTTATTATAAAGAGCATCACTTTTTAGGTACACACACAACTAATATGTGAGAGTTATTCCAGCCCACCTGCAGTCTCTCAAGGCTGAGGTAGGACAGGAAGTCAGGTCTGCTCATCAGAGGAACAAAGTTCTCCAGCAGGAAGTTGTCAAGCTGCTCCTGCACACCCTCCACCCCCACGCTGAAGTCCTCCAGCAGCCTCAGCACTTCAGCACAGTTCTCCAGACAGATCTTAGACAGCAGGAAGGAACAACAGAACTCTACCACCTCTGTCAGCTGGACGTACATGGCTGCCTAGAGGGTGAGGGGAAACAAAGAGAGAGAGTGACAGATCATCAGCAAGAAGGAACAAAATAATTGGACATACATCACAGCTTAAAGGGTTAGAGACAGGTGTGTGTGTGTGTGTGTGTGTGTGTGTGTGTGTGTGTGTGTGTGTGTGTGTGTGTGTGTGTGTGTGTGTGTGTGTTACCTGTAGTATCTCCTGCACAGTGACCATGCTGAGCTCCAGTGAACCGTAGTACATGAACCTCAGTACGTGGCCGAAGCCGGCAGCTGTTAACCCCTTCATGTGGATCTTGTCCTGGTCTCTCTCTCTCATGTCTGCTGTGAACATGACCCGGAAGTAGTCACTCTGGGTCGCTAGCAGGGCTTTGTGAGCCTGGAGGAGGGGATAACATTACATTAGTGAGTGAGTGAGTGAGTGAGTGAGTGAGTGAGTGAGTGAGTGAGTGAGTGTTGCTAACCTGGAAGTGGTGTTCATCTATGAGCAGTGTGACGTCCAATAGGAGTCTCTCCTCGTAGAGCGCCCGAAACCCTGAGGACACGCTCCCATCATGCACCTGGGACAGGTACATCTCCACCTCCCCCGCCGACATCACACACCTGGAGGAGGAGAGAGGAGGTTAATAGCTCACACACACCTCCCCATTGACAACACACACTTGAAGTAAGGAGAGGGGATTAATAACACACTAGTAATATGATGGTAGTAATGCTTTACTGTTCAACCACAGACCAATAAAAGAGTCACTCAAAAGGGATGCATCACACTGCAGTTAAAACACAATGCTGTATTTCTCTTTCTAACACATGGCTGTGTTTTTTCTAACACGCGTGTGTGTGTGTGTGTGTGTGTGTGTGTGTGTGTGTGTGTAAAAGTCTGTCTCAGTGGAAGGCTCTAGAATGACGTCAAGAACATTCAACATTCACACTTCAGCGCTCATACAGACAGACATCGAAATACACACCCACACTAAAATACACACCCACACTAAAATACACACCCACACTAAAATACACACCCACACTAAAATACACACCCACACAGAAACGTGTGCTGCATGTGTACACCCAAACACAACAGCAGACAATTATGCACTCACACACTAGCAGCAAACCCACTCACCCACAGACAATCAGATACAAATGCATGCATTCATTCTCTCACACCCACACACAATGCACACTCACCTCTGATTGGCCACGGGCATGTCAGAGGGGGTATTCCGAGCCAATCAGAGGACAGTGGCCCTTGTGTCCCGGGAGAAACTAACAACGCCCTTCTCTGAATCACCTGGACGACAAACCCAACATTTTATTGTACATCGAAACTGCATGTTGAAAATCAACAAAAAAAATGTAGCAATCAAAAAAAGGTTATTCAAACCAAACCGCAGGCTAGACCTAAAGCTACTGAGTAAGTTAAACAAGATGTCTGAACAGAACTTTCCCTGATTGAGAAGAACACATACTGAGGCTCCAAGAACAGGCTGCCTTGGATCCCCATTCCAATACTCAAAATTGCACCATTCCCTCCTGCTTTGTCAGATCAATGGCTGGTGGCCCTATTAAGGAAGAAAGGATCCCTCATTTCTTCCTTAATACGGCCATCAGCCGTGGATGGAGGATGTAGGCTACAGGTAGAAGTAGGAATGGATGGTTGTTATGGTTGTCATGGAGATTGTACCTTTTGGGGGCCTCGAGGCCAGTCTCGAACTTAGCTGACAGCAGGCTGAGGGGACGCTCACATTTCCTCTGTTTATGTTTGCCCTGATCTAGAGACAGAGAAAAACATTCTACAACGCTAGAAATTAATCCCCCCCCCCCTATGAATTAAATCATAATTGATAATATAGCTAGTGCATTTAACGTTAACTGACTCAAAAACATTAGATTCGCCGTGTAGGCTAATCTTTGACGTAATCGTGTTGGCTAGCAAACTGACGTTACAACGTAGCTAACCAGTGAGCTCGCGCAGTCGGGAAAATCACAGATTGCTTATTTTTCGCGCAAGGCCATGACAGGACAGTCAAAATGAGCCAATGTAGCTAGCCAACTTCCTAACGGCAATACACATTTTATTGCAAGCTTGAATTGACTTGTAGCTCACGACATCCCGTGGAATTGTTTATCGCTAGCTAGCTTAGCAGGCTAGTGTCTCTCACCTCGGCGCTGCGAGTCCCCACAACCCCTCTTTGACCAGGCAGACCTGGCTTCTTCTGACATGTGTTGCGGGTTTATATCCGAGATCAAGAAAAAGGACAATAAAAAAACATGGCCGAAGATTCCTTATCGTCCATTTACAATTCCACCGCGGCTTTAATTAGTCGTTATTTTAACTTGATATCAATATACTGTTTGTCTGTAGAGTCCATAGACACTGCAGACGCCATATTCCCCGCACTGACGTCATTTCCTAGGTATAGCCTGTTAGAACGGAACTTTAGTGGCGTTGTTGTGCAGTGCAAGTGAACCTGTCAATCAAAATCATCAGGCAGGTGTTCTAGGGTCAACCTGCGATTATAGAGCTGCAGTGGTGCAGAATAATTGAGGCCTCTCTTCATATTATTAATGAGAACTTTTTCTCAACTAGCCTACCTGGTTAAATAAAGATGAAATAAATAAATATATATATATTTACCTTGTAATCAACTATCCTCTCTATCTATCTCTCCCTCACTTTCTTTTTTTTCTCAGCAGTTAAACAGAATGATGGAATGATTTTTGGTGGATCAGCCAGAGCGGGCTGTTCCAGCAACCCTGCTCACACACTTTTGATGTCCCGCCCTCATCCTCCTTACCGGTATTAACATTAAAGCCTTGTCTGAATCTCTGCATCATATCCATGTTAGTTCCACATTGGGGCAGTGTTAATGAGTCTATACCCCAAATCATTTTTCAGGTGGAGCACAACATTTAAAACTCTTTACACTACTGAGCAGCGCTGTAGCTTACTGTTTTGGCCTGGTTATGCATAAGGATATCGTTATGCTGATTCAGGGTATATAGGGCATCCTGATCATCCTGGACCTCGGTGCAGACTTTCACATTGTGAACCACAACATCCCACTGGAAAGACTGGAGCAGCTCATTGGTCTCACTGGCCTGGCCATTGGCTAGTTCAAATCCTACCTCACAAACAGACAATTTGTCACCATGGACCAGAGATCATTAGCTACTGTAGATTAAGCTGTGGGCAGTGGTGAAAAAAGTACCCAATTTTCATACTTGAGGAAAAGAAAAGATACCTTAATAGAAAATGACTCAAGTAAAATTCAAAGTAACCCAGTAAAAAGTATTTGGTTTTAAATATACTTAAGTATCAAAAGTAAATGTAATTGCTCAAATATACTTAAGTATCAAAGTAAAAGTAGAAATAATTTTATATCATGCAAACCAGACAGCACCATTTTCATATATTTTCTTTTTTACGGATAGCCAGGGGCACACTCTAGCACTCAGACATTATTCACATGTAAAGTATGTGTTTGGTGAGTCCGCCATATCAGAGGCAGTAGAGATGAGCAGGGATGTTCAATTGATAAAGCATTCAAAATGTAACGAGTACTTTTGGGTGTCAGGGAAAATTGATGGTGTAAAAAGTACATAATTTTCTTTAGGAATGTAGTGAAGTAAAAGTTGTCAGAAATATATACTCTATATCATCGACTGTATCCTTATGTAATACATGTATCACTAGCCACTTTAACTATGACACTTTGTTTACATACTCATCTCATATGTATATACTGTACTCGATACCATCTACTGTATCTTGCCTATGCTGCTCTGTACAATCACTCATTCATATATCCTTATGTACATATTCTTTATCCCCTTACACTGTGTATAAGACAGTAGTTTTGGAATTGTTAGTTAGATTACTTGTTGGTTATTACTGCATTGTCGGAACTAGAAGCACATGCATTTCGCTACACTCGCATTAACATCTGCTAACCATGTGTGTGACAAATACAATTTGATTTGATTTAAAGTAAAGTACAGATAACTCCAAAAAACTACTTAAAAATAATGTGTAGACTACAAATTGACAGCAAGAAGCACAAGCATATTTAATATTGACTAAAACATAATAATTTCAAACCTACATTTCTATACGATCACATACAGTGAGTGTAGAAAACATTATGAGCACCTGGTATTTCCATGACATAGACTGACCAAGCGAATCCAGGTGAAAGCTATGATCCCTTATTGATGGTGGAGGGGCTGTGCTGGTGAAGGATTGACGGGATATGGAGAATGAGATACTATTGAGAAAATGAGAGCGATAATGTATCATTTAACATAGAGCGGACACTTGACAATAAAGATCTATGAAAAAACTACAAATGGACAAATAACGAGTGACGTCATCAATAAAGGACGGACCCAACGCATGTATCTTAATTTTTTTCTCACGTCTTTTATGATGAGTAAATCAAACAAAAGCACATCGATGAAACGATATTAATTATATGCAGTTACTTCACAGTAGCTGTCAACAGAACCAGTGAATATTGTGTAAAGAAGGGCTTTGAATTGCTAGTGAATTAGAATATTGCATCATCCCTAACGAAAGGACCCTTTTTTGAGTTGTTCACCAAATATATCATACATTTCTATTATACAATTCACGATAACACATGATGAAACATCTAATTTCTGACAACTGTCATGTCTGACTGTTGATATTACAGGAGACACAACTTGCTGAGTAGAATTTGGTGTACTAAATCTTTCAGGCGATCGCCGCAACATACTCAAATTCCTTTTACGTTTAAGATGGCGGGTGACGAGTCTGGAATAACGCTGGGTCAGCCTCATCTTTCCAAACAAGATCTAAATGATCTGGTGAGTGTTGATCTTTTCAACATTGATGATATGGATAGTGATGGTTAGATTCTTTAAAAGTCACCGAACAAAATATGAATAATGATGTTGTTGCGGGCTCTGAGAAGGGGACTGTTTTACCGGTACATGCTAACAGTAACTAGCTAGCTAACATTAGCTTGGCTGTCGTAGCAACGTGGGGATTGTCCATATTCAGCCATGCCAAATGAGTAAAGACCGTTTTCTCTTTTATATATAGTAACGTTCTAGACCTACAAGTACATTTGTTCCTCCAAGTCAGTAGTGTTTGCATTCATTTGTGTATGTGCAGTTGTCACTGAAATTAAAAGTAAACAGCTGTTCAGTGCACATCTTCCCTGAATGGACAGGAAATGTCGCAGCACAACTGAACCATTCCTTTGTGTGCATGACCTATACTCAACACTTTAAAAATATATTATTGAGATACGCTGTAATTTAGCTGTTCAATTAGTCGATATTATTGATGGGGTACACTTTGTACACTTCAATGACCTGTGTGTGTTCTCTCAACAGGATGTGTCCACCCTGACTCCTCTCTCTCAAGAGATCATCAGCAGACAGGCCACCATCAACATTGGTGAGTGAACCAGAACCAATCCCCTACAGTAGTGGTGTCTAACTTGAGACCTGGGGAAATCAGCCATAGATGACACACCCCTCACTTGATCTTATTCTAGCCTGTCTGATTGTATGTTGACATTTGCCTTTGTGGAAATAAGGATTCAGGCATATTTTTGGCAATGTGGTTGTGGGGCTGCAGCATAGGGGAACAAAATGTAATTGCTTAAAAAATATATATATACCAAATATTGCACTTGCAATATAAATCAAAACACTTGGGTGAACTGTTGGAATCATAGAAATAGAATGTTCTGGTTTGGAACAATCGGTTTATTATGCATTTGACCTAAATAGAACAGCATGCAAACATAGGGTGAATCCAACAGCGGGGAGGAAGAACTGCGCAGCTTGAGTAACATGGGTTTGTGTGTGGGAAGCAGCCTTGAGGAGAAAAAAACAAAGGAGTAAACTATAAAAACGGACATTACATACTGCTGAGATGCGTTTCAAAATATTGCATGCCACATCTTGCGATATGTGTATTGCACATGTCAGTATTGCGATTTCTGTGAACTTGATCAATAGTGTAGCCCTACGTGTGAGCATTGACCCCTAATATCCTCCTCCACTGCCTCCTCCACATAGCACCTCCAGTAAAACTCTCTGTCCTCCCTGCCCTGTAGGCACCATTGGTCATGTGGCCCACGGGAAGTCGACGGTGGTCAAGGCCATCTCAGGGGTTCACACTGTCCGCTTCAAGAACGAGCTGGAGAGGAACATCACAATCAAGCTAGGTTACGCTAATGCCAAGGTAAGCAACTGTGGCCATTGACCCTAACAGAAATAGGATCACACATGAGGAAGGGCTGTGACATGGGCAGAATACATGTGAGAGAATGGAATTGGCATAGTACCAGTAGCACAGGTGATGTTTCCCTACTGACCTGCCCACCCCTCCCTGCTCTAGGTGTACAAGCTGGACGACCCCAGCTGTCCCAGGCCAGAGTGCTACAGGTCGTGTGGCTCCAGTACTCCTGATGAGTTCCCTACAGACATCCCTGGAACCAAGGGCAACTTCAAACTGGTCAGACATGTGTCCTTTGTGGACTGTCCTGGTCACGACATTCTGATGGCCACTATGTTGAACGGAGCAGCTGTTATGGACGCTGCCCTCCTCCTCATTGGTAAGACTCCACCTCTGATATGTTAATATGACGTCAATTGTCATTCTCATCCACACACACCTTGTCTATTCATATAATGTCCATGAGGCTAGGAGTATTTATAAAACGTTGGGAATTACGTTTAAACAAAGTTGGATCCTTAACGTTAAGAAAAATCCCAAACATAATTTTTTTGACCCCCTACATAATTAAAATCACAGTGCAATTATCACAAAAAATGTCATTTTCTGTGTTATAGGCCTGGAACAGTAGGTTAACTGCCTTTGTTCAGGGGCAGAACAACAGATTTTTACCTTGTCAGCTTGGGGATTCGATCTTGCAACCTTTCGGTTACTAGTCCAACACTCTAACCACTAGACTACTAGGCACACAGTTTTGTCGGCCCCTCTCACTTCCTTGCGCCTGCCTGCTCTTTCTCTTTGCTAATGAGGAGACTGTGTGTTCAGTCTTTGGTCTGTTGCCTTGATACCATCCAGGACCTATATACTAGGCGGTGTGTGAGAGGAAGACTCAAAAAATGGTCAAAGACTCCAGTCACCCAAGTCGTAGACTGTTCTCTCTTGTCGTTGAAATTCTAATCAATAATGAGGAAAGGCAAGGTCAATCACCGATCGGGATATTACTTTATTCAAAATGTAAGACAGTCGGTGAAGCTGGTCGACCCAACACTCTCGATTGTTGTGCCAAGCAGCTAGGGCATAGAAAGAATACAAATATATTTTATAGCAGAGATGCACCCTCTTAGCCTACATAACGAAAACCTGATGTATGGAATGGTTCAAAAGGTGAGACTTGATATATGAGAAAGGAGGATCCCCCCCAGTCAGATAGCATTTGTTGTGAAGACTGTTCTTATTGTATAGAAACCAGAGTTTGATTCCTCTCATCGTTTTCCAACACCAACTCATTCTATGAAATGCATGCTGTAGGTTTTATCACCAACCCGTTAAATCAATTGTCAGTTCCAGATACCGCTATCTTGTAGAGGTCGACCGATTAATCGGAATGGCCGATTAATTTGGGCCGATTTCAAGTTTTCATAACAATCGGAAATTTATATTTTTGGATGCTGGTTTTGCAGATTTTTTTATTTATTTATTTTTTACAACTTTATTTAACGAGGCAAGTCAGTTATTTTCAATGACGGCCTAGGAACGGTGGGTTAACTGCCTTGTTCGGGGGCAGAACGACAGATGTTTACCTTGTCAGCTCAGGGATTCAATCTTGCAACCTTAAGGTTAAATAGTCCAATGAACGACAGATGTCTCTAACCACCTACCTCACAAGGAGCCTGCCTGTTACGGGAATGCAGTAAGAAGCCAAGGTAAGTTGCTAGCTAGCATTAAACTTATCTTATAAAAAACAATCAATCAATCATAATCACTAGTTATAACTACACATGGTTGATGATATTACTAGTTTATCTAGCGTGTCCTGCGTTTCATATAATCGATGCGGTGCTCATTTGTGAATTGCTCATTTGTCGTTGCTCCAATGTGTACCTAACCATAAATATCAATGCCTTTCTTAAAATCAATACACAGAAGTATATATTTTTAAACCTGCATATTTAGCTAAAATAAAGGTGAAATTGTGTCACTTCTCTTGTGTTCATTGCACACAGAGTCAGGGTATATGCAACAGTTTGGGCCGCCTGGCTCATTGTGAACTAATTTGCCAGAATTTTACGTAATTATGACATAACATTGAAGGTTGTGCAATGTAACAGCAATATTTCGACTTAGGGATGCCACCTGTTAGATAAGATACGGAACGGTTCCGTATTTCACTGAAAGAATAAACGTTTTGTTTTCGAACTGATAGTTTCCGGATTCGACCATATTAATGACCTACGGCTCGTATTTCTGTGTTATTATGTTATAATTAAGTCTATGATTTGATGGAGCAGGCTGACTGAGCAATGGTAGGCACCAGCAGGCTCATAAGCATTCATTCAAACAGCACTTTAGTGCGTTTTGCCAGCAGCTCTTCGCAATGCTTCAAGCATTGTCCTGTTTATGACTTCAAGCCTATCAACTCCCGAGATTAGGCTGGTGTAACCGTTGTGAAATGGCTAGCTAGTTAGCTGGGTGCGCGCTAATAGAGTTTCAAATGTCACTTGCTCTGAAACTTGGGTGTAGTTGTTCCCCTTGCTCTGCATGGGTAACGATGCTTCGAGGGTGGCTGTTGTCGATGTGATCCTGGTTCGAGCCCAGGTAGTGGCGAGGAGAGAGATGGAAGCTATACTGTTACACTGGCAATACCGAAGTGCCTATAAGAACATCCAATAGTCAAAGGTTAATGAAATACAAATGGTATAGAGAGAAATAGTCCTACAATTCCTATAATAACTACAACCTAAAATGTCTTACCTGGGAATATTGAAGACTCATGTTAAAAGGAACCACAAGCTTTCATATGTTCTCATGTTCTGAGCAAGGAACTTAAACGTTAGCTTTCTTACATGGCACATATTGCACTTTTACTTTCTTCTCCAACACTTTGTTTTTGCATTATTTAAACCAAATTGAACATGTTTCATTATTTATTTGAGTCTAAATTGATTTGATTGATGTATAATATTAAGTTAAAATGAGTGTTCATTCAGTATTGTTGTATTTGTCATTATTACAAATAAATGTTCAAAATCGTCTGATTAATCAGTATCGGCTGTTTTGGTCCTCCAATAATCGGTATCGGTGGTGCAAAATCATAATCGGTCGACCTCTACTATTTTGAGTAAAACCCATGTCCTTGACCACACGCCTTGACTAGCTGCAGGGAGCTGGAGTATGCACCCTGATGAAAACACAGAATTAGTAGAACTGAAATGTCTTAGTTTGTTAAGTATATATAATTGTTAACTATTAATATGAAACAAAGCAGTTAAACATGTTAATTTTCCTCTCACACTCTGCTACCGCACGGCAAGTGCACCAAGCCTAGGACCAAAATGCTCCTTTTTTTTTTTACTTGGATAATACTCGCCAGTCCAGCTTCCCTGCCCCATCCACCGCTGCCCCCTGGACACTGATCACTTGTCTACATAGCTGATGCATGCTGGACTGTCCATTAATCACGGTACTCCATTCTGCTTGCTCACCCATTACAACCAGCATGTCCAGTGATACAACCTCTCTCATCATCACCCAGTGCCTGGGCTTACCTCCGCTGTACCCGCACCCCACCATACCCCTGTCTGCGCATTATGCCCTGAATATTTTCTACCATGCCCAGAAATCTGCTCCTTTCATTCTCTGTCCCGAACGCTCTAGGCGACCAGTTTTGATAGCCTTTAGCCGCACCCTCATTCTACTCCTCCTCTGTTCCGCGGGTGATGTGGAGGTAAACCCAGGCCCTGCATGTCCCCAGGCACCCTCATTTGTTGACTTCTGTGATCGAAAAAGCCTTGGTTTCATGCATGTCAACATCAGAAACCTCCTCCCTAAGTTTGTTTTACTCACTGCTTTAGCACATTCTGCTAACCCTGATGTCCTTGCCGTGTCTGAATCCTGGCTCAGGAAGGCCACCAAAAATTCTGAGATTTCCATACCCAACTATAACATTTTCCGTCAAGATAGAACTGCCAAAGGGGGAGGAGTTGCAGTCTACTGCAGATACAGCCTGCAAAGTAATGTCATAATAATAATAATAATAATAATATATGCCATTTAGCAGTACTTTCCAGGTCCATACCCAAACAGTTCGAACTACTAATTTTGAAAATTACTCTCTCCAGAAATAAGTCTCTCAATGTTGCCGCCTGCTACCGACCCCCCCTCAGCTCCCAGCTGTGCCCTGAACACCATTTGTGAATTGATCGTCCCCCCATCTAGCTTCAGAGTTTGTTCTGTTAGGTGACCTAAACTAGAATATGCTTAACACCCCGGCAGTCCTACAATCTAAGCTAGATGCCCTCAATCTCACACAAATCATCAAGGAACCCACCAGGTACAACCCTAAATCTGTAAACAAAGGCACCCTCATAGACGTCATCCTGACCAACTGGCCCTCCAAATACACCTCCGCTGTCTTCAACCAGGATCTCAGCGATCACTGCCTCATTGCCTGTATCCGCTACGGAGCCGCAGTCAAACGACCACCCCTCATCACTGTCAAACGCTCCCTAAAACACTTCTGTGAGCAGGCCTTTCTAATCGACCTGGCCCGGGTATCCTGGAAGGACATTGACCTCATCCCGTCAGTTGAAGATGCCTGGTCATTCTTTAAAAGTAACTTCCTCACCATTTTAGATAAGCATGCTCCATTCAAAAATTGCAGAACTAAGAAGAGATATAGCCCTTGGTTCACTCCAGACCTGCCTGCCCTCGACCAGCACAAAAACATCCTGTGGCGGACTGCAATAGCATCGAATTAGTCCCCGCGATATGCAACTGTTCAGGGAAGTCAGGAACCAATACACGCAGTCGGTCAGGAAAGCTAAGGCCAGCTTCTTCAGGCAGAAGTTTGCATCCTGTAGCTCCAACTCCAAAAAGTTCTGGGACACTGTGAAGTCCATGGAGAACAAGAGCACCTCCTCCCAGCTGCCCACTGCACTGGGGCTAGGTAACACGGTCACCACCGATAAACCCATGATTATCGAAAACTTCAACAAGCATTTCTCAACGGCTGGCCATGCCTTCCGCCTGGCTACTCCAACCTCGGCCAACAGCCCCCCGCAGCTCCTCGCCCAAGCCTCTCCATGTTCTCCTTTACCCAAATCCAGATAGCAGATGTTCTGAAAGAGCTGCAAAACCTGGACCCGTACAAATCAGCTGGGCTTGACAATCTGGACCCTCTATTTCTGAAACTATCCGCCGCCATTGTCGCAACCCCTATTACCAGCCTGTTCAACCTCTCTTTCATATCGTCTGAGATCCCCAAGGATTGGAAAGCTGCCGCAGTCATCCCCCTCTTCAAAGGGGGAGACACCCTGGACCCAAACTGTTACAGACCTATATCCATCCTGCCCTGCCTTTCTAAGGTCTTCGAAAGCCAAGTCAACAAACAGGTCACTGACCATCTCGAATCCCACCGTACCTTCTCCGCTGTGCAATCTGGTTTCCGAGCCGGTCACGGATGCACCTCAGCCACGCTCAAGGTACTAAACAATATCATAACCGCCATCGGTAAAAGACAGTAGTACTGTGCAGCCGTCTTCATCGACCATGCCAAGGCTTTCGACTCTGTCAATCACCATATTCTTATCGGCAGACTCAGTAGCCTCGGTTTTTCGGATGACTGCCTTGCCTGGTTCACCAATTACTTTGCAGACAGAATTCAGTGTGTCAAATCGGAGGGCATGCTGTCCGGTCCTCTGGCAGTCTCTATGGGGGTGCCACAGGGTTCAATTCTCGGGCCGACTCTTTTCTCTGTATATATCAATGATGTTGCTCTTGCTGCGGGCGATTCCCTGATCCACCTCTACGCAGACGACACCATTCTATATACTTCCGGCCCGTCCTTGGACACTGTGCTATCTAACCTCCAAACGAGCTTCAATGCCATACAACACTCCTTCCGTGGCCTCCAACTGCTCTTAAACGCTAGTAAAACCAAATGCATGCTTTTCAACCGTTCGCTGCCTGCACCCGCACGCACGCCTGACCAGCATCACCACCCTGGATGGTTCCGACCTTGAATATGTGGACATCTATAAGTACCTAGGTGTCTGGCTAGACTGTAAACTCTCCTTCCAGACTCATATCAAACATCTCCAATCGAAAATCAAATCAAGAGTCGGCTTTCTATTCCGCAACAAAGCCTCCTTCACTCACGCCGCCAAACTTACCCTAGTAAAACTGACTATCCTACCGATCCTCGACTTCGGCAATGTCATCTACAAAATTGCTTCCAACACTCTACTCAGCAAACTGGATGCAGTTTATCACAGTGCCATCCGTTTTGTCACTAAAGCACCTTATACCACCCACCACTTGCGACTTGTATGCTCTAGTCTGCTGGCCCTCGCTACATATTCGTCGCCAGACCCACTGGCTCCAGGTCATCTACAAGTCCATGCTAGGTAAAGCTCCACCTTATCTCAGTTCACTGGTCACGATGGCAACACCCATCCGTAGCACGCGCTCCAGGAGGTGTATCTCACTGATCATCCCTAAAGCCAACACCTCATTTGGCCGCCTTTCGTTCCAGTTCTCTGCTGCCTGTGACTGGAACGAATTTCAAAAATCGCTGAAGTTGGAGACTTATCTCCCTCACCAACTTCAAACATCTGCTATCTGAGCAGCTAACCGATCGCTGCAGCTGTACATAGTCTATCGGTAAATAGCCCACCCAATTTTACCTACCTCATCCCCATACTGTTTTTATTTATTTACTTTTCTGCTCTTTTGCACAATATCTCTACCTGTACATGACCATCTGATCATTTATCACTCGTGTTAATCTGCAAAATTGTAATTATTCGCCTACCTCCTCATGCCTTTTGCACACAATGTATATAGACTCCCCTTTTTTTCTACTGTGTTTTTGACTTGTTAATTGTTTACTCCATGTGTAACTCTGTGTTGTCTGTTCACACCAGGTCGCAGTTGCAAATGAGAACTTGTTCTCAACTAGCCTACCTGGTTAAATAAAGGTGAAATAATTGTATTTATTTTAACAGCTTCTACCCCTAATCCATAAGACTGCTGAACAATTAATCAAATGGCCACCTGGACTATTTACTTTGACCCCCCCCATGTTTTTACAAAGTACCCCTGCACATTGACTCTGTACCTGTACTCCCTGTATATAGCCTTTTTAGTGTTAGTTTTTTACTTTAATTTATTTAGTAAATATTTTCATAACTCTATTTCTTGAACTGCATTGTTGTTTAAGGGCTTATCTGTAAGCATTTCACGGTAAGATCTACACGTGTTGTATTCCGTCCTTGTGGCATAACATTTAGATTTGATTTAGAATATCCTAGTTTATTCATGGAACAGATGTTGCCGGGATACAGAGGTATCTTCTGGCCAGTCTTGGAAGCACAGGGTACTACTCTTCGTTACTGAGTGGGAGGTGGTTTTTTTTTTTTTCATAATATGAAATGACAGTAGGCTACCGGTAGCCTGTATCGATGACCCTTTTCAGATATAATGGAATGTGGTCTGTTAGGGTAGGCTACACTTCAGCTTTTTAAATGCAGACACAAAACCTTCTCTGGAGATATGAACGGCGTTTTACTTGTCTGTAAAGTAATGCTGCTTCTGTAACGGGACTATCGCAATGCGACCAGAACTGTCAATCACATCTTGATCTGCTGCGCGCAGCCTGCCTGCCTGCACACAGACCACGTTCTCTTGAAATAGTGCTTTAAAGTTATTGAAATACTGTGACTTACCAAGACATTTAGTAGAAATAAAGCACATCTTGCTACCCTACCATTAAAAACAACACAGCAGCACATCAATCAGCAATGTTTCTTGTTGTCAGGGAAACAATAGAACATGATATGCTTGAGCAGAATTCTACTGTCTGAAAAGCTACAGACTTTTCTGATGCGGCACTTTTTTTAAATTGTCTGAAAAGTTATCACGTGTAGCTGCGTTGTATGTCTGTAGCTGCGTTGTATGTCTGTAAAGGGTTGTGGTGGATATAAATTCATTGCCCGGCCGTTACGGCCAAACATATATAATAGGATCGTTATTCTACATTGTGAATTGACGTGGAATTTTATGATTTTTTTCTTATCGTTTTAAATGGAAAACCTATAGTGGTCGTTTTTTAAACGTTAAACAAAAAAATTCAATTTATCATATCCATACTGTTTATACACACCATTATTTATATGTACAATACCAGTCAAAAGTTTGGACACCTACTCATTTCAAGGGTTTTTCTATGTTTTAATATTTTCTACATTGTAGAATAATAGTGAAGACATCAAAACTATGAAATAACACATGGAATCATGTAGTAACAAAAAAAGTGTTAAACAAATCAAAATATATTTGAGATTCTTCACCCTTTGCCTTGATGACAGCTTTGCACTCTTGGCATTCTCTCAACTAGTTTCATGAGGTAGTCACCTGGAATGCATTGAATTTCACAGGTGTGCCTTGTTAATTTATGGAATTTCTTTCCTTAATGCGTTTGAGCCAATCAGTTGTGTTTGTAACAAGGTAGGGGTGGTATACAGGAGCCCTATTTGGTAAAAGATCAAGTCCATATTATGACAAGAACAGCTCAAATAAGCAAAGAGAAACCACAGTCCATCATTACTTGGGGGCGGCAGGTAGCCTAGTGGTTAGAGCGTTGGACCAGTAACCGGAAGGTTGCTGGATCAAATCCCCGAGTTGACAAGGTAAAAATGTGTTGTTCTTCCCCTGAGCAAGGCAGTTTACCCACTGTTCTCTGGGCAGCTCCCCGCACCTCTCTCAAAGTTAATGTTAAGTTAATGTGGAAGATACATTCAGTTTGACAATATATATATTTTCCCTACTTTAATCTGGAAAATTTCAAGAACTTTTAACATTTCTTCAAATGCAGTCGAAAAGATCATCAAGCGCTAGGATGAATCTGGCTCTCATGAGGACCGCCACAGGAAAGGAAGACCCAGAGTTACCTCTGCTGCGGAGGATAAGTTCATTAAAGTTAACTGCACCTCTGATTGCGGCCCAAATAAATGCTTCACAGAGTTGAAGTAACCGACAATCTCAACATCAACTGTTCAGAGGAGACTGCGTGAATCAGGCCTTCATGGTCGAATTGCTGCAAACAAACCACTACTAAAGGAAACCAATAATAAGAAGAGACTTGCTTGGGCCAAGAAACATGAGCAATGGACATTAGACCAGTGGAAATCTGAGTAGGTGAACGGATGATCTCCGCATGTGTGGTTCCCACTGTGAAGCATGGAGGAGGAGGTATGATGGTGTGGGGGTGCTTTGCTGGTGACACTGACTCATTTAGAATTCAAGGCACACTTATCCAGCATGGCTACCACAGCATTCTGCAGTGATACGCCATCCCATCTGGTTTGTGCTTAGTGGGACTATCATTTGTTTTTCTTCAGGACAATGACCCAAAATACACCTCCAGGCTGTGTGAGGGCTATTTGACCAAGGAGATTGATGGAGTGCTGCATCAGATGACCTGGCCTCCACAATCACCGACCTCAACCCAATTGAGATGGTTTGGGAAGAGTTGGACCGCGGTGTGAAGGAAAAGCAGCCAACAAGTGCTCAGCATATGTGGGAACTCCTTCAAGACTGTTGGAAAAACATTCCAGATGAAGCTGGTTCAGAGAATGCCAAGCCAGGCAAAGCTGTCATCAAGGAAAAGGATAGCTATTTGAAGAATCTCAAATATAATACATATTTTGATTTGTTGTAACACTTTTTTGGGGGTTACTGTGTTGTTTCATGGTTTTGATGTCTTCACTATTATTCTACAATGTAGAAAATAGTAAAAATAAGAAAAAACTTTGAAAGAGTAGGTATTCTAAAACTTTTGACCGGTATGTGTGTTTGTTTTATTCCGGACTCTGACATTGCTGCGATTAACAGATGTGCATATGTTATGTGACCAATAAACATTGATTTGATACATACATACACTGCTTTGTCTAACACCTCTCCTTCCTCTCTCCCAGCGGGTAACGAGTCGTGTCCCCAGCCCCAAACCTCTGAGCACCTGGCTGCCATAGAGATCATGAAGCTCAAACACATCCTTATCCTCCAGAACAAGATTGATCTGGTCAAGGAGAGCCAGGCCAAGGAGCAGTACGAACAGATCCTAGCCTTCGTACAGGGTCAGTGGTTGGAATAGCTCTGTCCTGTAAAGCATTGTGTGTATGTGTGTGTGTGTTTCTGAATGTGTTTGTTTGCATGAGCGTAGTGAATGTAGATGTTTAACCCCTCTGCCTCTCCTTTTAAAGTGTGTGTAACCTCTCTCCTGTTGTGTGTAGGTACAGTGGCAGAGGGAGCACCTATTATTCCTATCTCAGCCCAGCTGAAGTACAACATAGAGGTGGTGTGTGAATACATTGTCAAGAAGATCCCTGTCCCCATCAGAGACTTCACCTCAGAACCTAGACTGATTGGTAAGAATAGACACGTGATGACTTGTACCAGTTTATCATGTGTTGTGTGTATGTTTTGTGGGTGTGTGTTAATGTGGTTTGTGTGTTTCAGTGATCCGGTCGTTTGATGTCAACAAGCCGGGATGTGAGGTTGACGACCTGAAAGGAGGTGTGGCCGGAGGCAGTATTCTAAAAGGCGTGCTCAAGGTAGGACTCACTTCCTCTTCCCCAAGGCATCATGGGTAAGTGGTCCTATGGCGCAAAGTTCTCATGAAGCTCTCACTCACTTTCATTCCCTGGTCTCTGTCACTCCCTCCTCTCTCTGTTTCTCCTCTCCTGTCTCATTCACCCTGTCTTTCTCTTTCTTGTCTCATCTCCCTCCTATTTCTCTCACTACCTGCCTCCCTCCTTTTTATATATTGGTCCCTCTCCAGGTGGGTCAGGAGTTGGAGGTGCGTCCTGGCATCGTGTCTAAGGACCATGAGGGGAAGCTGATGTGTAAACCCATCTTCTCCAAGATCGTCTCACTTTTTGCTGAACACAACGACTTACAGTACGCAGCACCCGGAGGACTCATCGGTATGTACTTGTGTGTTACTGTGACAGTATGGTGGGTCAGGTGTGTGTTCTTTCTAATATAGGTTTAAATACTCAGGTATGTGTGTTTTCTGTCCTATCCAGGTGTAGGCACTAAGATTGATCCGACCCTGTGCAGAGCTGACCGTATGGTTGGCCAGGTGCTGGGAGCGGTCGGAGCACTACCTGAGATCTTCACAGAACTGGAAATCTCCTACTTCCTGTTGAGGAGGCTTCTGGGAGTCCGCACTGAAGGAGACAAGAAGGCCGCCAAGGTCAGCACTGTACCCTTGGAACTGTAGCCTGATACTCCTATGCTTGCTGTTGCAATGTTGTGGATGGTAACAGACAAAAATTTTACATTAAATTTAGAGGAGAAAGCGTCTTTAGAGACTTACCCAGTGAGAGTGTGTCAGTAAGTGAGAGGTTTTGTCTACTCCAACTCAAGTCTTCTTTCTGTTTCTGTGGTTTTCCCCTCAGGTCCAGAAGCTGTCTAAGAACGAGGTGTTGATGGTGAACATCGGGAGTCTGTCTACGGGCGGCAGAGTGAGTGCAGTGAAGGCTGACCTGGCCAAGATCGTCCTAACCAACCCTGTCTGTACAGAGGTTGGAGAGAAGATCGCTCTCAGCCGTCGTGTGGAGAAACATTGGCGGTAAGAGAGAGGGGAGGGGTTGATTTTACTGGATTTCATATATATATGTATGTATGTGTGTGTTTACCCTGACTATCGCATCATTGGTTGTCTATTTTCTCTCTGCAGTCTGATTGGCTGGGGCCAGATCAGGAGGGGTGTGACCATCACCCCTACTGTGGACGACGACTGAGCAACCAAACAGGAAGTGTGTCTCCATGGTGACACCCTCTCAACAAGACTACACACCCAACATACTCTTTTTCATACATACACACACCTGTACAGCTGCCGAGAGAGGGATACCTGACCCGGGAGAGGGAAGGAAGGAGGCTGCATCTTAAATATCTATACTGGCTTCCTCACTACGTCTCCTCTCCTACATCTGCACTGATAAATAAAGAACTGTGACAGGTAAAAGCTGGTTCCTCATAGATATCTACTGTTTTCATCTGTCTTGTTTTCAGATCAGTGCAGACGAACGAGGAAGACACCGTAAAGTATTGACATGCAGCCAGGGAGGGTAAAGAAAGGTAGCTGGTCTGGGGTTTTAAGATGACTATCTCCCAAAGCAGGACTGGAAATGATGGAACAGGGGGCAACACTCACAATGCTACAGATAGAAATGTAATGGATAGAGCTGAGATTACATGAGTTCCGATTAATTCCACACGACAGAGAATCCTGTCCTTTTCTATTTTATATATTTCTATCTGGTTGTACAGTAAGCGTTGCTCCATCCTGAATAAGCCCTGGAGTAACAGATGGTTGATAGTGCTGTGTGTTCTGCTGTTAACAGCTTTCAGTGAAATCTAATAAAATACACATTTGGAACAAAAGCCTGTGAGTTTGTTCTTTAATATTCTATAGGGTTTGATTGGATACTTTTTATTATGCAATGATCTATTTACACATGTTTCTGTCCAATTAAAGCAGACAAGTGGCAAGAATACGGTGGTCCTTCTGTAGCTCAGTTGGTAGAGCATGGCGCTTGTAATGCCAGGGTAGTGGGTTCGATTCCCGGGACCACCCATACGTAGAATGTATGCACACATGACTGTAAGTCGCTTTGGATAAAAGCGTCTGCTAAATGGCATATTATTATTATTATTATTATTACAAAGAGGGTTTATGAATAATGTATTAACAAAAAAACATGAGAGAAGTCACATGTAAAGCCTGAGTACAGCTAAAAACACACTCAGTAGTGATTTATCTGTAAACTCCACCCCTAACTCACCTGTTGGGATAAAGTTCAGCTCAGTGCTATAACATTCAGCTCGGTCTGAATGTTTTAGGATAATGGGAAATGCATGAATACTGCCTTCCAAAAACGATAAAGCAAACCACTTTGTGGTCGTCTATCTGGTGATCTACACTGGGGAAATCAGTTCCTGAGCTGCTGCTGAACACTTTGGAGGAGCTGAAGAAAGGAGATTTAAATGGCACCAGAATAATGGTGTGCTGATTACTTTAGTCACATCCCAAAGGCCCAGTTGGAGCATGCTGAGAGAGAACACTGGATATCATGATGCAGCCCTATGGACTTGAGAATGCTGGAGATCCTCAGGAAGATAAACCTCAACATTCTTGCAGAGGGACTACAAATTGACAACCCATCAGGTAATTACTCACATTAGGTTTGAAATATCACTTACTGTACATTTTCCCTCACTGTCTGACAAAGTGAAGTCTTGGGGTTCTTATAACCAATATTGAAACGGAAACCTTTTATTTCAGCAATTACAGAGGAGACAGATAATCCTCAGAGGAGAACACTGCTCCTGAACCTCTTCCACCAGAGGAGACAAAGCCTCCAAAACTGTCTCTCCCAGAGGAGGATCTCTCCTGTCCTCTGTGCCATGACATCTTTTGGGATCCTGCCATGTAGTCACAGCGTTTGCAAGAGCAGAGAGGACCTTGTTAGAAAGAGGACCTTGTTCTCCCTGTCTTCAGATCCTGTGATTCTGGACCCCAAGTGTCCATCCAGATGTCACATTGTCTAAGGATCTGATCAGTGTGAGAGTGAAGAGACACAGAAGCTTCCTGACCACCCAGAGAGATTTGATTACTTTACATGGATCATGGGTTGTGATGGAGTTAACTCAGGGACACATAGCTGGGATGTTGAAGTTGTGCAAAATACAAATTGGTACCTGGGTGTGATCACAGAGTCTGTGCAGAGTAAAGGAACCATCGAGAGGGACCACTGGCGATTCCGACACTTCGATGGGTTGTGCCGTGGCGGAGATCTTTCTGTCAGTCTGTTATATCTGGAGTATTTCTCCTGTCTTATCCGGTGTCCTGTGTGAATTTAAGTATGCTCTCTCTAATTCTCTCTTTCTCTCTCTCGGAGGACCTGAGCCCTAGGACCATGCGTCAGGACTACCTGACATGATGACTCCTTGCTGTCCCCTGTCGACCTGGCCGTGCTGCTGCTCCAGTTTCAACTGTTCTGCCTGCGGCTATAGAACCCTGACCTGTTCACCGGACGTGCTACCTGTCCCAGACCTGCTGTTGTCAACTCTCAAAAGCAGAAGCGGTAGAGATACTCTCAATGATCGGCTATGAAAAACCAACTGACATTTACTCCTGAGGTGCTGACTTGTTGCACCCTCGACAACTACTGTGATTATTATTATTTTATTTGTATTTATTTTTTTACCCCCAATTTTGTGGTATCCAATTGTTTTTAGTAGTTACTATCTTGTCTCATCGCTACAACTCCCGTACGGGCTCGGGAGAGACGAAGGTCGAGAGTCATGCGTCCTCCGAAACACAACCCAACCAAGCCGCACTGCGATACAGCTAGCACTGCGATGCAGTGCCTTAGACCACTGCGCCACCCGGGAGGCAGTGATTATTATTATCTGACCCTGCTTGTCATTTATGAACATTTGAACATCTTGGCCATGTTCTGTTATAATCTCAACCTGGCACAGCCAGAAGAGGACTGGCCACCCCACAGCCTGGTTCCTCTCTAGGTTTCTTCCTAGGTTTTGGACTTTCTAGGGAGTTATGCCACCACGCCTGCATTGCTTGCTGTTTGGGGTTTTAGGCTGGGTTTCTGTACAGCACTTTGAGATATCAGCTGATGTAAGAAGGGCTATATAAATTTGATTTGATTTGATTTAGCTGTCGTCTCCATCCTCTGAGGATCTTACCAATGAAGGCCTCTGTGCAAATCCAGCACAGTTAGTTAGAGAAGATACATAGTTGCGTTTCAGGTCTTCTTTATTGCAGTTGTGTTGCACAAATAATCAGATCTCACAACTCCTGGAAAAGTGTTTGTCGTATGTAAATGAGATAGCAATGCCCCTTGTCACTGTCTCATTTCAGATTCATACCCTCTTATGCAGAGGTCGAGAGTTGAATTATTTGCTCGATTTTTGGGAACCATCTTTTACTGTACTTAGATATTTCCAGTAAAAAATGGCTAAATATTTACATTGAGTCAATATGTAGGCTACTTAAAGTCCACATGTTTCCTTTGAGTAGTCTTATAGCATTATTATACTTGGGTGATATGTAATATAATGATAATTAAGTTATTATATGAATGTAATCTTCTAATAAATAAAATATTTATTGATCAATCCAAATATTTCAGCGTTATTCAATCATCTCTGTTTGACCTCGATGAAAAAATGGATTTTAGCTCAATCTTTATTATGTTGCAAGCTGTCGTTTTTGTTTACTAAAGGAGTTCCGAAGTCTACTTCCTGGATGGATGGAACACCTGATGGTTGTCACTCGTTACCACAGCCACAAAGTCAAAATTGACTAGTCTATATCGTAAGTAATGAAAACAAAAGTTGCTTGTTGGTCTTAATTTAATGTTAGAGTTTGGCATATGGCTACCAGAGTGGGTAGGTTTAAAAATCTGATTTTAATTAGATATATTGTAGAAATATGCGGGGATTTGCTGTGATAAAGAACTGCAGACAGCACCTGAAGAGCACGAGACACCACGCGTCAACACGGAGTGACAATATCCGAAGGAGTCGCAAATGTAGACGCTGATCCAAGGTCAATTTGGCGTTTATTGAGCTGAAGGGGGTTTGGTGACGGCAAGCCGATCCTATATCTGTACAGGACAGCCTCTACTTGGAGCTGAAGTAGCCTACACCTGCGACAGAGGCAGTTCGGCGGTCAAGCAATAACACGGATCAAAAAGTATGTATGGTAAACTTTAAATGCCGAAAAATGTAATGTTTTTCGCAATAAAAGAGACAAGACACACCGCAGCTTGTGTTTCTTTGGGGGAGGTCGATTGCGTTTTTAATAAGATTTCAGTGTTAAATTCGGTAGGCCTATTACTCAAACGATTTAATACAGAAGTGTTGCTCCTCTTCTAGGCAGAAACTGTCATGTAAAATGGTATCTGTGTCAACGTGTGTGTGTGTGATCTGTGCACCGTCTGATCATAAGCTGTTACAGAGCTATTTGAGTTGCTGAGCTGCACTGAAGAATGGAATCATCAGGTATGTTGCTTTATGTTTTTGCTCCTATACAGGTCTAGGCTCCAATATTGATCTCCTAGCCAACTGATTATGTCCTACTGATGATTAAAATATGACAAATGTTTGGAATGAGATTGGAAAATCTCATTGATATGTTGTTATGGCAATACATCAGTCCTTGGCTCAATTGATCACTTGACTGAGTAGGTAGGTGTGTTAGAGCTGAGCTGGAACAAAATACTGCACACCCTGTGGCTCTCAAGAACTGGGTTGGGGTAGAGGGTAAGGGTCCATTTGGGATTGAGTAGGCATCTAATCATGTCTGTTTGTGATTGGCCAGATGTCCAGCGGGGGCGGGGACGTTCGCCGTTTGACCTCATCATGAACCAGATCCGCAGGAAACGCACGACCTCAGACAGGAAGTCAACGTCTGGCCGCTTCCTGTCCCGCCAAGCCGAGAGTGGAGGGCTTCCTGAGGACAGAGAGGCGGAGGAGGAGAGGGACGGCGCAGGTGAGAGGACTGTGAGAACCTCAATAAGCAGCAAAAGTATTTAGTGCCCATAGTCAGTACCATTTTACTGGAATTGTAGTGTGTCTTAGGATAACTTAACATGTGATATGTTTGGTGTTTGTGTTGTGTCCCAGGTGTCGTTCCTGGCCCAACTGAACCAGCAGAGAGTGTGTGTGACATGGGCTGGGGTCGTGTGTGTGTGTTTGTCAAGAGGCTGGGGAAGAGAGCAGACAGCAGGACTTTGAGTCTGGCTCACTGCGACCTCACTGCTACTGATGTACTGGAACTGGGTTAGTACACACATACATTTAAATACTTTATTTGGATCCACAAATCAAATGTACATTTCAAGACACACATGCACATACTCGTCATATTATGTTGGTGTCATCTTTTTGTGCCCACCCTGTCTCTCTCTCTCAGCTACCTTGCTCCCCTCTCTGTCTCTATTGGAGGAGATGGACCTCTCATGGAACGAGCTGATTGGAGGATGTCTGAGATCATTGACCTCTCACCTCCAGAACGTGGGTGGACTCAGAACCCTCAGGCTCTCGTGCTGTAGGCTGACTGCTGATGACATCACTGCTCTGGGTGGGGCTTAAAAAGAGACTCTAACCTAAACGCTTACCGTGTCTTTACATTAGTGGGAATTTTGCAGACTGCCTGTGTGTGTTGTGTAGGTGAGGCATTGAAGTGTGTTCCGGTGTTGGAGGTTCTGGACCTGTCCTGGAATGCTGGTATTGGTGGCTCAGCTTTGCAAGGCATTATGGGTAAACTCCACCCAACCCTTAGAGAGCTCTACTTGGTGGCCTGCCAGCTCACTGAAACTGACGCTACTATACTGGGTACGTACACATGCATGCACATACACACACACAAACACAAAGTTGTACAAGATTAAATGAAAGGTCTCTCTCCCCTCTCTCTCTCATCCTAGGTGGTATAGTGAGTGTTCTCCCCAGACTGTGTGTGTTGGATGTGTCTTGCAACCCTCTCCTGGCCCACACACAGACCGACGCAGAGGACGGTGCTCAACTCTTTATTATTAAAAAAAACTGTAAAAGGGTGCTAGAAGCCAACAATCCTAAATTGAAAAGGGGGCCAGCCCTTACTCATTTGTTGCAGTTTATATACAGTGGGGCAAAAAAGTATTAAGTCAGCCACCAATAGCCACCAAGTTCTCCCACTTAAAAAGATGAGAGAGGCCTGTAATTTTCATCATAGGTACACTTCAAATATGACAGACAAAATGAGAAAAAAATCCAGAAAATCACATTGTAGGATTTTTTATGAATTTATTTGCAAATTATGGTGGAAAATAAGTATTTGGTCACCTACAAACAAGCAAGATTTCTGACTCTCACAGACCTGTATCTTCTTCATTAAGAGGTTCCTCTGTCCTCCACTTGTTACCTGTATTAATGGCACCTGTTTGAACTTGTTATCAGTATAAAAGACACCTGTCCACAACCTCAAACAGTCACACTCCAAACTCCACTATGGCCAAGACCAAAGAGCTGTCAAAGGACACCAGAAACAAAATTGTAGACTTGCACCAGGCTGGGAAGACTGAATCTGCAATAGGTAAGCTGTTTGGTTTGAAGAAATCAACTGTGGGATCAATTCTTAGGAAATGGAAGACATACAAGACCACTGATAATCTCCCTCGATCTGGGGCTCCACGCAAGATCTCACCCCGTGGGGTCAAAATGATCACAAGAACGGTGAGCAAAAATCCCAGAACCACACGGGGGGACCTAGTGAATGACCTGCAGAGAGCTGGGACCAAAGTAACAAAGCCTGCCATCAGTAACACACTACGCCGCCAGGGACTCAAATCCTGGAGTGCCAGACGTGTCCCCCTGCTTAAGCCAGTACATGTCCAGGCCCGTCTGAAGTTTGCTAGAGAGCATTTGGATGATCCAGAAGAAGATTGGGAGAATGTCATATGGTCAGATGAAACCAAAATATAACTTTTTGGTAAAAACTCAACTCGTCGTGTTTGGAGGACAAAGAATGCTGAGTTGCATCCAAAGAACACCATACCTACTGTGAAGCATGGGGGTGGAAACATCATGCTTTGGGGCTGTTTTTCTGCAAAGGGACCAGGACAACTGATCCGTGTAAAGGAAAGAGTGAATGGGGCCATGTATCATGAGATTTTGAGTGAAAACCTCCTTCCATCAGCAAGGGCATTGAAGATGAAACGTTGCTGGGTCTTTCAGCATGACAATGATCCCAAACACACCGCCCGGGCAACGAAGGAGTGGCTTCGTAAGAAGCATTTCAAGGTCCTGGAGTGGCCTAGCCAGTCTCCAGATCTCAACCCCATAGAAAATATTTGGAGGGAGTTGAAAGTCCGTGTTGCCCAGCAACAGCCCCAAAACATCACTGCTCTAGAGGAGATCTGCATGGAGGAATGGGCCAAAATACCAGCAACAGTGTGTGAAAACCTTGTGAAGACTTACAGAAAACGTTTGACCTCTGTCATTGCCAACATAGGGTATATAATTTTTGTTATTGACCAAATACTTATTTTCCACCATAATTTGCAAATAAATTCATTAAAAATCCTACAATGTGATTTTCTGGAGGAAAAAAAAATCTTATTTTGACTGTCATAGTTGAAGTGTACCTATGATGAAAATTAAAGGCCTCTCTCATCTTTTTAAGTGGGAGAACTTGGTGGCTGACTAAATACGTTTTTCCCCCACTGTGTGTATGTGTATATATATATGTATATATCACAAAAGTGAGTACACCCCTCACATTTTTGTAAATATTTTAGTATATCTTTTGAGGGGACAGGAAATTTGCACTGTTATACAAGCTGTACACTCACTACTTTACATTGTAGCAAAGTGTAATTTCTTCAGTGTTGTCACATGAAAAGATATACTCAAATATTTACAAAAATGTGAGGGGTGTACTCACTTTTGTGATATACTGTATAATTGCATTTTCTATTATTATAAAAACATTTTTACCTTTTATTTAACTAGGCAAGCCAGTTAAGATAAAATTCTTATTTACAATACCGCCTACCAAAAGGAAAAATGCCTCCTACGGGGGCTGGAATTAAAAATGCATTAAATTAAAATATAGGACATCACACACATCATGACAAGAAAGACAAACTACATAAAGAGAGACATAAGATAACAACAGCATGGCAGCAGCACAACATGGTAGCTGCACAAAACAGGGTACAGACAACAAAATATTGGGCACAGACAACAGCACAAAGGGCAAGAAGGTAGAGACAACAATACATCACACAAAGCAGCCACAACTGTCAGTAAGAGTGTCCATGATTGAGTCTTTGAATGAAGAGATTGAGATAAAACTGTCCAGTTTGAGTGTTTGTTGCAGCTCGTTCCAATCGCTAGCTGCAGCGAACTGAAAAGACGAGTGACCCATGGATGTGTGTGCTTTGGGTACCTTTAACAGAATGTGACTGGCAGAACGGGTGTTGTATGTGGGGGATGAGGGCTGCAGTAGATATCTCAGATAGGGGGGAGTGAGGCCTAAGAGCGTTTTATAAATAAGCATCAACCAGTGGGTCTTGCGACGGGTATACAGAGATGACCAGTTTACAGAGGAGTATAGAGTGCAGTGATGTGTCCTATTAGGCACATTGCTGGCAGTTTATCTAGTTGCAGATGATATTTAGATTCTCTTGATGTTGTTTTTCTTTCACAGGCAGTATGTCCAAAACAGAGCCAGGGAAAGGCAGCGTGTGGGGTTTGGGGGGGTTAGTCCCTTCCCTAAGCCACACCCCCTCCCTTACAACCCTACGACTACACGACTGTGGCCTGACCACACAATCCCTCGGCCTGTTGGGTAAGATGCCAGTCAAACACATAAGGGAGAGAAAATGGCCATTCGATTAGTGTTTGTCTAGGGGCTAATTCATCTATCAGTCCTCATAGATCTGTTAATTTGATCAACCCCTCTTTCTACAGGTGGTTCATTCCACTGCCTCCGCTCCCTGTGTCAATTGGACCTGTCCTGTAATAAGGGTGTGGCCGGGGGGCTGTCCCTCCTCTCCCCTCACCTGGCTCTCCTCTCACATCTGGGCGGCCTGGACCTGCACCTCTGCTGCCTCACACACACAGACCTACAGGCCCTCAGTGAGTGTATATGTGAGAGAGCGAGAGAGAAGTGGTATGTCTTGAGTTGATGCGTACCTTTGAATGTGAGTGTGTGTTGTCTCCAGTCCAGGCGCTGCCCTCGCTCACTGAGCTGACGGAACTGGACCTGTCATCCAATAAGGAGGTTGGGGGTGTGGTCAGTGATATTGTCTCCGCCCTCCCGCTGTCACAGATTAAACTCCTCCCACTCAACGGCTGCAGTCTGAACCAGGAATCACTCAGTGCACTCGGTACTCCACTATTACTGGCTGCTTCTTATTCTAGTCTAGTGTACTTCAAGATGAGGCTTCTGTTTGACTGCTTGAATCCAAATAAAATATTCTGTATGTGTGTGTTCCAGCACTAGCTATGCCGTACCTGCAGTGTATAGATGTGTCCTGGAGTAAGATGGTGGGCGGGCGTCTGGCACTGCTACTGGAAGCTCTGCAGCCGTCAGCCACCCAGGAGCTCCGCCTTAGCAGCTGTGACCTCACCACTGACGACCTGCTTCATCTGGGTACACACATGCATACACACTATCACGCACTCTATACACACCTACTGACACAAATACAGGTGAGTCTAATAATCTTTCCTTTTGCCCCTAGCTGTGGTATGTAAGCGTGGCGTTCTGTCCTCTCTGCGTGTGTTGGACCTGTCCTATAACGGAGGGGTGGGGGAGGAGGGGTGGTGTGGGTTGCTAGGAGAGGGGGGGCTGGGCTCACTGGAGGAGCTGGACCTTAGTCTGCGACCCCTGACCTCTAAACCCTCACTCCTGACATCCAACCCCTCACCCCTGACCTGGCTGCCAACCCTGCTCTCTGCTTTTCCTCATCTACCTGCGCTGACACGTCTCTCTCTTCAGCGATGGACTCTCACAGCCCAGGTACACACACACACACGCAATGACTTGGTACTGACTTTTCATCTATACAGCATAAAATCAGGCCAATTGTAATGGCTGGAACTATCAGATGTATGTTATTACATCCTTCTCTCCTCCAGGAGCGGGAGCAGGTAAACCACGCCCTCAGGAAGAGGAAAGTACTATTAGAGTTGGACCCCGTCCCGTTTGCTTCGTCTGCCAATCAGGAGGGGCTAGAGGAGGAACGCAATGAGGAGTAGAGCTAGAAAGAGGGAAGGGAATTGGAGGGGCTTTTGTTTGTTTGATTTCATGTAAATGTATCTAATGTTTATTACTTCTAACATATGGGTCAAACACATTAACTATGTTGTCTTTTAGATCAAGCACCCAAAATAATCTTGTGATGTTAAGCACCATGCACATACACCATACTGTTTTCCCGCTGATAACGACTTTGATGAAAGTAAGAAGTTTACATCAGTAAAACTACTAACACTGTGAGTCTACTGACCTGAGCTGTTTGGCCAACTCTGTTCATTTGACTTTTAGCTTCACTCTGACATGCTGATTGTTTCAATAAATGATGCACCGGGTACATGAATAACACGTTTGACATCTTGGAGTGTGTGTAATAATTCTGCAGGCGGAAAGTAGAGTGTGTCATATTGTGTTTAATGGGTTTCACATTCTCCTCTCATCTCCGGTAGAAACAGAACCTGAATCATTTATTCTTCTTGCTGGCAGGTGCTTTCTTCTCCTTCACTGCAAGTTCCTCTCTTCCATCACTCTTCTTCTGTCCTTCTCCAGTTCTCGGAACATTCCGAAGCCCCTCTGGACCATCAGCCCCTGCCACCATGCCTGGATCTGTTCGCAGAAACACTATGTGTGTGACCAACTGGGTTCAAAAACCCAGATCTCCTGTGTGCCACAAGACTGTTCACCCTTCAGTTATTTACATGCACCTGTACGTGTGTTTGTATGTTAGTAGTATCTGTATGGCCTTGTGGAGCTTGTATCCAGTCTCCTTTAGGTAGAGTTGTATAGCCCTGAGGCATAACTTCTACCAGAGGGTTGTAATTCAGCTGTAGAAGCACCAGGTGTCACAGGAGAGGCATATATTTGGGCAGAGCTGATATCCTGCTATCCTGTGAATACAACTATTTTAAAGCTGGGGGGAAAGAAGAGGAAAGAGGTAGGTGTGTGGTTACCAGGCGGCAGACAGAGTGGTCAGTCCCCTCCTGTACTCCCTGTTCACTCATGACTGCACGGCCAGTCACGACTCCAGCACCACTATTAAGTTTGCAGATGACACAACAGCAGTAGGCCTGATCAACTACCAGATAGCCTATAGGGAGGAGGTCAGAGACCTGGCCGTGTGGTGCCAGGACAATAACCTCTCCCTCAACGGGATATAGACAAAGGACATTATTGTGGACTACAGGAAAAATAGGACAGAGTATGCCCCGCCCCCATTCTCATCGACGGGGCTGTAGTGGAGCAGGTTGAGAGCTTCAAGTTCCTTGGTGTCCACATCAACAACTAACTAATGGTCCAAGCACACCATGACAGTCGTGAAGAGGGCACGACAAAACCTATTCCCCCTCAGGAGACTAAAAAGATTTGACATGGGTCCTCAGATCCTCAAAAGCTTCTACAGCTGCACCATCGAGAGCATCCTGACCGGTTGCATCACTGCCTGGTAATGCAACTGCTTGGCCTCCGACCGCAAGGCCCTACAGAGTGTAGTGCGAACGGCCCAGTACATCACTGGGGCCAAGCTTCCTGCCATCCAGGACCTCTATACCAGGCAGTGTCAGAGGAAGGCCCTACAAATGGTCAAAGACTCCAGCCACCCTAGTCATAGACTGTTCTCTCTGCTTCCAAATGGCAAGTGGTACCAGAGCGCCAAGTCTGGGTCCAAGAGGCTTCTAAACAGCTTCTACCCGGGCCTCCCAGGTGGCGCAGTGGTTAAGGGTGTTGTACTGCAGCGCCAGCTGTGCCATCAGAGTCCCTGGGTTTGCGCCCAGGCTTTGTCGTAACCGGCCGCGACCGGGAGGCCTAGCGTCGTCCGGGTTAGGGAGGGCTTGGTCGGTAGGGATGTCCTTGTCTCATCGCGCATCTCCTGTGGCGGGCCGGGCGCAGTGAGCGCTAGCCAAGGTTGCCAGGTACACAGTGTTTCCTCCGGCACATTGGTGCGGCTGGCTTCCGGGTTGGATGTGCACTGTGTTAAGAAGCAGTTGAGTTGTGTATCGGAGGACGCATGACTTTCAACCTTCGTCTCTCCCGAGCCCGTATGGGAGTTGTAGCGATGAGACAAGATAGTAGCTACTACAACAATTGGATACCACGAAATTGGGGAGAAAAAAGGGGTAAAATTTAAAATAAAATAAAAAACAGCTTCTACCCCCAAGCCATAAGACTCCTGAACATCTAGTCAAATGGCTACCCTGACTATTTGCATTGTTCTCTCCCCCTCTTTACACCACTGCTACTCTCTTGTTATGTATGCATAGTCACTTTAATAACTCTACCTACATGTACCCACAACTAACAGGTGCCCCTGCACATTGACTCTGTATCAGTACCCCCCTGTATATGGTCTCACTATTGTTATTTTACTGCTGCTCTTTAATTACTTGTTACTTTTATCTCTTATTCTTTTCCATATTTTTTGGAAACTGCATTGTTGGTTAGGGGCTCGTAAGTAAGCATTTCACAAATACACCTGTTGTATTTGTCTGATTCTGCTCCAGCCATTACCATGAGCCCATCCTCCCCAATTAAGGTGCCACCAACCTCTGTGCTCCATATTCCCTAATATAGTGCACAACTTTTGGCCAGAGCTCTATGTGGCAGCATATGAATCTTTGGCCAAAAGTTCTGCATTATATTAGGGAATAGGGAGCCATATAGTAGTGAATATGGTTTCATTTCAGTTTTGCTGAAGGTTGATGACATCACTCTCCAAGTGTGTAAAAATTGTCTATCCTCGGTTGCAACACTCACTACCGAGTTCCAAACTGCCTCTGTAAGCAACGTCAGCACAAGAGCTGTTTGTTGGGTTCTTCATGATATGGGTTTCCATGGGCGAGCAGCCGCACACAAGCCTAAGACCACCATGCTCAATGCCAAGCGTTGGCTGGAGAGGTGTAAAGCTTGCCGCCATTGGACTCTGGAGGAGTGGAAACGCGTTCTCTGGAGTGATGAATCACGCTTCACCATCTGGCAGTCCGATGGATGAATCTGTGTTTGGCGGATGCCAGGAGAACTCTACCTAGCCCAATGCATAGTGCCAACTGTACAGTTTGGTGGAGGAGAAATAATGGTTTGGGCCCCTTAGTTCCAATGAAGGGAAATCTTAATGCTACAGCATATAATGAATGACATTCTACACGACTCTGTGCTTCCAACTTTGTGGTATCAGTTTGGGGAAAACCCTTTCCTGTTTCAGCATGACAATGCCCCGTGCACAAAGCAAGGTCCATTTAGAAATGGTTTGTCGATATCGGTGTGGAAGAACTTGACTGGCCTTCACAGAGCCCTGACTTCAAATCAAAAACCTTTGGGATGAATTGAAACACATTGCTCTTGTGGCTGAATGGAAGCAAGTCCCCTCAGCAATGTTCCAGCATCTAGTGGAAAGCCTTCCCAATAGAGTGGAGGCTGTTGTAGCAGCAAAGGGGGGACCAATTCCATATTAATGCCTAGGATTTTGGAATGAGATGTTCGAGCAGGTGTCCACATACTTGTGTGTGTATCGTATCTGACCTGCAGACATAGTAGAGCTCCCTGTGTCTCTGGTACATTCTCCAGCTGGTTCTGGGTAACATACAGCTCCCTCAGCAGTCCCAGGCTGATGACCTCAGCAGGCAGGGTAGTCAGGCTGTTCTTTGATAGGCCCAACAGCTCCAGGTTGTAGAGGTTCTGACAGAGACCATTAGATGGCCTCTCCAGCTCATTACCAAGGAACTGCAGCACGTTCTGCAGATGATCTCTTCCAGTCTTCCATACCAGGCTGAGGTCCAGTGGGTTGTGGCTGAGGTCTAGAGAGCGTAGTTGCGGCAAGCATCCCAGCTCTTGGTACACGGTGCCCAGCCGGTTGTAGGTAGAGAACCCACAGGCAGGTAAGGCAGGAGATGCCAGGTGGGATGTGTTGGAGCTGGTCCCTGTCCAGGTGGACTGGGTGGAGCACCGGGGAGGGGAATGCCGTAAGGCCCCATCCAGAACAGTCCCAGAACAGGATTTTAGCTTGCCTGTCCCTAGGCGTTTACAACCCAGTAGGCTCACACTCCAACCGCCCGTCTCACACCACCAGCTCTACGATTTCATAGAAGTGGATAGAGAGCATGATGCTACCTTTAATGATACCACAGAGGGGAGTTGGCACTATCTATGTTAGCACCAGAGTTGCAATTGCTAGAACTCAATCCAATACAGGTCAACGTTACGTGGTGGCTGAACAGGCTTTGAGGTACAACAAGGAACATTCAATGGATGTCTCATTGGGAACGTTCAGGATTCATTGTGTGCTTTGTTAACAACCAACTAACATATGAAAGTTAATGATTGCCATAGTAATTACCAGAGCCATAGCATTGTTCTATAGCGCAATCGAAAAGTATCCAGACTCCTTTTCCTTTTTCCACATTTTTTACTTTCCAGCCTTATTCTAAAATGGATTAAATAAAACATTTTCACACACAATAATCCATATTGACAAAGCAAAAACAGGTTTTTAGAAATTTTTACAAATGTATTACATTTTTTTTAAAGTATTCAGACCCTTTGCTATGAAACTCGAAATTGAGCTCAGGTGGATCCTGTTTCCAATGATCATCCTTGAGATGTTTCTACAACTTGATTGGAGTCCACCTGTGGAAAATTCAATTGATTGGACATGATTTGGAAAGGCACATACCTGTCAGTAAAAGGCACATGACAGCTGCTAGGGGTTTGCCAAAAGGCACCCAAAGGACTCTCAGACCATGAGAAACAAGATTCTTTGGTCTGATGAAACCAAGATTGAACTCTTTGGCCTAAATGCCAAGCGTCATGTCTGGAGGAAACCTGGCACCATATCTACGGTGAAGCATGGTGGTGGCAACATCATGCTGTGGGGATGTTGTTTAGGGGCAGGGACTGGGATACTAGTCAGGATCGAGGGAAAGATGATCAGAGCAAAGTACAGAGAGAATCTTGAAGAAAACCTGCTCCAGAGCTCTCAGGAACTCAGACTGGGGCGAAGGTTCACCGTCCAGCAGGACAACAACCCTAAGCACACAGCCAAGACAACGCAGGAGTGGCTTTGGGACAAGTCTCTGAATGTCCTTGAGTGGCCCAGCCAGAGCCCGGACTTGATCGAACATCTCTGGAGAGACCGGAAAATAGCTATTCGTTGCCAAAGGTGCTCCAACAAAGTAATGAGTAAAGGGTGAATACTTATGTAAATGTAATTTTTCTGTTTTTTAACTGTTTTTGCTTTGCCATGATGGGCTATTATGTGTAGATCGATGGGAAAATTATTTTTTAATCCATTTTAGAATAAGGCTGTAACGTAACAAAATGTGAAAAAGTCAAGGGGTCAGAATACTTTCCGAATGCACTGTAGATGGAGAACATTGAGCAACCTAAACTTTTCTTAGTGTTCTATGCAAAAATGGTCATTACCATGGCAACTATATCACATCAACATGTTGGCCATATTTGGTGTACCAGCCATATTGTAAATGTATGAAAAGGATCATTTATTTTTTATTTTGTTTAACCTTTATATAACAGGAAAATATATTTTTGAGGTTACAAAACCTCTTTTGGAAGTAGGGCCTGACAAGCGGTCAGCGTAAACATACAACACAAGAGCATGATACAAATAGGACATGAACAGAGAAGTTACTTAAAACAGTTTATTAGATATTTATTAGAGTGCATGTATGCATCAAGTTTAACTGAATGTGCGCCAGGTGGGTAGTATTATTAAGGGTTTAGGGTGTGTGTGAGGAGTTAGGATAGAGTTGTGTATTTGTGAGGGCCACAGCTGCATTGCTAGCAGGATTTACATCCTGTCCGTAGCTGGGTGTCCAGTAGTAGTGCCTCTTCAGCCCATGGAAGACCTCAGCCAGACACACACACCCGTCCACCTCGTACACACACACATCGGTCTGCTCCGACGACAGACGACCACTGGACAGCAAATCACTGAAAGCCTGGTGGAGGGGAGTAAGAGTGTGGCTTCGAGTGTGATTTTGATTTGTGTGTTTTGTTATTTTATTTTATTTATTTCACCTTTATTTAACCAGGTAAGCTAGTTGAGAACAAGTTCTCATTTACAACTGCGACCTGGCCAAGATGAAGCAAAGCAGTTGGACACATACAACACAGAGTTACACATGGAGTAAAACAAACATACAGTCAATAATACAGTAGAAAAGATCTATACACAGTGTGTGCAAATGAGGTAAGATAAGGGAGGTAAGGCAATAAATAGTGGCGAAGTAATTACAATATACCAATTAAACACTGGAGTGAATAGATGTAAGAGAAGACGAATGTACAAGTTGAGATACTGGGGTGCAAAGGAGCAAGATAAATAAATACAGTATTGGGATGAGGTAGTTGGATGGGCTATTTACAGATAGGCTGTGTACAGTGATCTGTTAGCTGCTCTGACAGCTTGTGCTTAAATCTAGTGAGGGAGATATGAGTCTCAAGCTTCAGTGATTTTTGCAGTTCGTTCCAGTCATTGGCAGCAGAGAACTGGGAGGAAAGGCGGCCAAATAAGGAATTGGCTTTGGGGGTGACCAGTGAGATATACCTGCTGGAGCGCGTGCTACGAGTGGGTGCTCCTATGGTGACCAGTGAGCTGAGATAAGGCGGGGCTTTACCTACCAGAGACTTGTAGATGACCTGGAGCCAATGGGTTTCACGACGAGTATGAAGCGAGGGCCAGCCAACGAGAGCGTACAGGTCGCAGTGGTGGGTAGTACATGGGGTTTTGGTGACAAAATGGATGGCACTGTGATAGACTGCATCCAATTTGTTGGGTAGAGTGTTTGAGGCTATTTTGTAGACGACATCGCCGAAGTCGAGGATCGGTAGGATGGTCAGTTTTATGAAGGTATGTTTGGCAGCATGAGTGAGGGAGGCTTTGTTGCGAAATAGGAAGCCGATTCTCGATTTCATTTTGGATTGGAGATGCCTAATGTGAGTCTGGAAGAAGAGTTTACAGTCAAGCCAGACACCTAGGTATTTGTAGCTGTCCACATAAGTCAGAACCGTCCAGAGTAGTGATGCTGGACGGGCAGGCAGAGATCGGTTGAAGAGCATGCATTTAGTTTTACTTGCATTTAAGAGCAGTTGGAGGCCACGGAAGGAGAGTTGTATGGCATTGAAGCTCGCCTGGAGGTTAATTAACACAGTGTCCAAAGAAGGGCCAGAAGTATACAGAATGGTGTTGTCTGCGCAGAGGTGGATCTGAGAATCACCAGCAGCAAGAGCGACATCATTGATGTATACAGAGAAGAGAGTCGGCCTGAGAATTTAACCTGTGGCACCCCAATAGAGACTGCCACAGTCCCTCCGATTTGACACACTGAACTCTATCAGAGAAGTAGTTGGTGAACCAGGCGAGGCAGTCATTTGAGAAACGAAGGCTGTTGAGTCTGCCGATAAGAATGTGGTGATTGACAGAGTCTAAAGCCTTGGCCAGGTTGATGAATACGGCTGCACAGTAATGTCTCTTTTCGATGGAGGTTATGATATCGTTTAGGACCTTGAGCGTGGCTGAGCTGCACCCATGACCCATTCTGAAACCAGATTGCTGAGCGGAGAAGGTACGATGGGATTTAAAATGGTCTGTAATATGTTTGTTAACTTGGCTTTCAAAGACCTTAGAAAGGCAGGGTAGGATAGATATAGGTCTGTAGCAGTTTGGGTCAAGAGTGTCTCCCCCTTTGAAGAGGGGGATGATCACGGCAGCTTTCCAATCTTTGGGAATCTCAGACGATACGAAAGAGAGGTTGAACAGGCTAGTAATAGGGGTTGCAACCATTTCGGCAGATCATTTTAGAAAGAGAGGGTCCAGATTGTCTAGCCAGCTGATTTGAAGGGGTCCAGATTTTGCAGCTCTTTCAGAACATCAGCTATCTGGATTTTGGTGAAGGAGAAATGGGGAGGCTTGGCGAGTTGCTGTGGGGGGTGCAGGGCAGTTGACCAGGGTAGGGGTAGCCAGGTGGAAAGCATGACCAGCCGTAGAAAATGCTTATTGAAATTCTCCATTATAGTGGACTCATCGGTGGTGACAATGTTTCCTAGCCTCAGTGCAGTGGGCAGCTGGGAGGAGGTGCTCTTATTCTCCATGGACTTTACTGTGTCCCAGAACTTTTTTGAGTTTGTGCTACAGGATGCAAATTTCTCTTTGAAACAGCTAGCCTTAGCTTTCCTAACTGCCTGTGTATATTGGTTCCTAACTTCCCTGAAAAGCTGCATATCACGGGGGCTATTCGATGATAATGCAGTACGCCACAGGATGTCTTTGTGCTCATCAAGGGCAGTCAGGTCTGGAGTGAACCAAGGGCTATATCTGTTCCTGATTCTACATTTTTTGAACGGGGCATACTTATTTAAAATGGTGAGGAAGGCACTTTTAAAGAATAACCAGGCATCCTATACTGACGGGATGAGGTCAATATCCTTCCAGGATCCCCGGGCCAGGTCGATTTGAAAGGCCTGCTCGCTGAAGAGTTTTAGGGAGCGTTTGACTGTGATGAGGGGTGGTCATCTGACCGCAGACCCATTACGGATGCAGGCAATGAGGCACTGATCGCTGAGATCTTGGTTGAAAACAGTAGAGGTGTATTTGGAGGGCAAGTTGGTTAGGATGATATCTATGAGGGTTCCCATGTTCTATGAGGGTGCCCCTGTAGGTTCATTGATAATTTTATGTGAGATTGAGGACATCAAGCGTAGATTGTAGGATGGCTGGGGTGTTAAGCATGTTCCAGTTTAGGTCGCCTAGCAGCACGAACTCTGAAGATAGATGGGGGGCAATCAATTAACATATAGTGTCCAGGGCACAGCTGGGGGCAGAGGGTGGTCTATAACAAGCGGCAACGGTGAGAGACTTGTTTCTGGAAAGGTGGATTTTTAACAGTAGAAGCTCGAATTGTTTTGGTACAGACCTGGATAGTATGACAGAACTCTGCAGGCTATCAATGCAGTAGATTGCAACTCAGCCCCCTTTGGCAGTTCTATCTTGTCGGAAAATGTTATAGTTAGGGATGGAAATTTCAGGGCTTTTGGTGGCCTTCCTAAGCCAGGATTCAGACACGGCTAGGACATCCGGGTTGGCAGTGTGCTAAAGCAGTGAATAAAACAATGGAGGCTTCTAATGTTAACATGCATGAAACCAAGGCTTTTACAGTTACAGAAGTCAACAAATGAGAGCACCTGGGGAATAGGTGTGGAGCTAGGCACTGCAGGGCCTGGATTAACCTCTACATCACCGGAGGAACAGAGGAGGAGTAGGATAAGGGTACAGCTAAAGGCTATAAGAACTGGTCATCCAGTACGTTCGGAACAGAGAGTAAAAGGAGCAGGTTTCTGGGCACGATAGAATAGATTCAAGGCAAAATGTACAGACAAAGGTATGGTGGGATTGTCGTGGCAGAATCAGAATTCTTTAGGTAACATTTATAAATAAGATGTTTTATTAATTTTCATACGCATGCTTATGTGGGGAAAGTTACTTGGGCCCAGAGAGGGGAGAGGTCGGGTTAGTCTTATCTGTGAATGTGTCTGTAAACTATTCCTAAACCGTGTGAAGGGATGGTGTGATTAATGGGGACCCAGTAAGGTGGCTCCACAATGTTTGTGTACCAGTCACGTCTCTCTGTAAGCTTGTCCAGGAGGGGGTGTATTTTATATATGCCATTGGATGAGGTAATGTTTTTGGTGCTAAGTGGTACCAAGAATGAGATAAGAGCTTTGGTTTAGGAGATCAAACTGAACGATAATTTATAGCTAATGCTATAAATTATGGGATACTCCTTTTTCTGGTAAAAGGTTATTTGTATAATGTTCCTAAGATCTGTTATTGGTCATGTGAATTTTGATGGGTGTGTCTTGGCTATAAATGATACTAAGGACTGTTTTGTAAGCACTCTCAGAGAATTAATTTACAGACACTGAATTGATCTGAGAGTCACAGGGTAGTGATGAAGCTCATATAATTAAAGATTGACTTTATGATAACTCTGACTTGTGTGTGGTTTGCTCTCTCATGATTTGGTAATACAGGAAATTTCTACGTCAGGATGTGAATACATTGGAGGTAAACCTAGGCATTGTTGATGTCACCGCATGTGTGGGAGGTGGAACTAAAGGTTTGGCTAAGCCATATGGAGCAGGGCTAGAGGCTCTACAGTGAAATAAGACAATAATCACTAACCAGAACAGCAATGGACAAAGCATATTGACATTAGGGAGAGGTGTGCGTAGCCGAGTGATCATAAGGGTCCAGTGAGTAGTTAGGCTGGCTGGAGACACGACGATTCAGACAGCTAGCAGGCCGGGGCTAGCAAGCTAGCAGAAGGGCCTTAGAAGGACGTCACGACAGAGGAAGTCTGTTATAGCCTAATCGTGCAGTTACATCGAATAGACCAGTCGTGATGGAGTACTAGGGTTCCGTGTAGCAAAGGGGTTCAGTCCAATTGGCAAAATAGGTATAGTGGCTGAAGAAATTGGCCGATGGATCTGTGTGTGTGCGTTTGCTTGCGTGCGTGCGTGTTACCTGACAGACCGGCTCCTCCAGTCTGTTCCCCCAAATGTAGATGTGTGTGAGAGTGTTGTTAGCCTGCATGGCCCGAGACAGAGACACCAGACCAACAGTAGCTATGTTATTATTGGGGATAGACAACCTGGAGAGACAGTAAGAGAGAGAGGCAGAAGAGAGAGTTGGATAAATCCTGGGTTGTGTTCAGTAGGAACAAAAATGTAGGAAAAGTTTTGAAACAAAGTGAAAAATGTAAGCACTAACTGAACTTGTCCAATAAGTAACACTCAAGGGTTGGGGGTGGGTTAAAGGTGAGGTGTGTGTATGTGTGTCTCACGCTTTGAGGTTGCAGGTGGGCAAGGCGATAGCCTGGCTGAGGTAGAAGGCACCATCGTCTTCGATGCGATTGGACGCCAGGTCCAGAATCTCCAAGGTTCCATTGTTCTTCAGGACCTTTGCTAGACACCGCGCCCCGTCACGAGTCACACGGTTACTGAGCAAAGGACATACAGAGAGGAGGGGTGTATGGCGTGAGTAACTATGAGCGTGCTTATGGTGTATGTAAGTATGTGTATGGGCTTTGAGTGTATGACATTTCTGTGCATGGTGCGTGTGTCAGTGTACGGTGTGTGTGTACCAGCGTAAGTCCAGGTATTTGAGGGTGTAGTTGGTTCTCAGGGCGTCAGTGAGTCTCTCCACTCCATAGTCAGTCATGCCCATCTTTCCCAGGTGCAGCTCCCTCAGACACTGATTAACTACCAACATACCTGACAGATGGACCGCTGTCTCCTCCTATGACAGAGAGAACCTGATGAAGGCAGCATAGCTGTCAAAACGTGGCTTTACTAAACGTATTGCATAGTAGCCATTCAAGTTTGCAGCTTTTATTTGCTCAGAAAGAGACAGAGCCACACAAAAGATGCACATATGTTCTGACATGGTAGTCTTTCTGAAGACCACATCTTAGTACACGTTGTGTGCAGTGTACCTGGTGGCTGAAGAGTAGAGGTCTGCTGATGTTGACAGATCGGAGGCTCTTGTTGTTGTTCAAGACGATGGCAAACGCTATCACACTCTGAGTCCCCTATGCAGAGAGAGAGCCCGAGACAGTGGCCATGGCCGAATACCCAAACTTGCATCCTAAATAGTAGGCCGTTTGAGCATGAGAGAAAATTAAGTTTAATAGTACGGCAATTTAATTTTATTTTATTGAATATACTTTAAATGCCCGGATGTCATACTCATTTTGGCTCTGACAACAGCTCATCAATTACATATGGGGATGCACTACTGAAATCAACAAATAGCGGGAAACAACACAATCGCGCTTGACAAATTCTCAGTATGCGAAAATAGAATGTTTTATAGTATGTGAATTTTCCAAATTCGTGTATGGTTTAAATGCCAGGATGTTATACTAATTTCAGCTCTTCATCTAGTAAAATTCAATGCACACGTTTCCACAATGCACAGGAAGATGTGGTCTGCGAGTGATAGGCCCTGGTTCTCTTCAAACAACAAAACGAAGCTACTTAATTGGGAAGATGACGAATAGCGAAGCATCTGCGGTGGTGTTCAAATGCAGGCTAAATATTTTTTGTTCTCCTTAAAATCTGACTTTTTTTTGTGGATTTCTGTTTTCTCATTTAAAAGAATTGCTCGTTCTCTTGGCCTTCTTCAGAGCTTTTAAAGTAAATACTAAACCATCTCTTTGATTTGTAAATGTGTCGGCACTGGGGACACAGGATGTGGCTGCGGTAATGATGTTATGTTAATCAGGCCTTTAGATTTGAACATATGGATTGTTTTAGTTTTGGGCAGATATCTAAGCTTGGACGTCAGCCCACCACCTTAAGCTTAACCTCGACAAGGTGGAGCTGCACTTCCTCCCGGGGAAAGCCTGCCCGCTCCAAGACCTCCATCATGGTTGACAACTCGACGGTGTCCCCCTCCCAGAGCGCCAATAACCTTGACCTGACCCTGGACAACACCCTGTAGTTCTCTGCAAACATCAAAGCAGTGACTCGCTCCTGCAGGTTCATGCTCTACAACATCCGTAGAGTACGACCTTACCTCACACAGGAAGTGGTGCAGGTCCTAAACCTGGCACTTGTTGTTGGCTGGGCTCCGCGCTTGTACCGTCAAACCCCTGCAACTTATCCAGTACACTGCAGCCCACCTGGTGTTCAACCCTCCCAACTTCTCCCATGTCACCACACACTCCACTGGCTCGCATCCACCACAAGACCATGGTACTTGCCTATGGAGCAGCAAGAGGAACTGCTGCCCCCTACCTTCAGGCTCTGCTCAAACCCTACATCCCAACTCGGACACAGCCAGTATGTGTATGTGAGAGTGTGTGGCGCATTTGTGTTACCAGGTCAGAGTCGGCCACGTCCAGCTCCTGTAGTGTAGAGTTGACCTGCAGCATGCTGGCGAAGTGCATGGCTCCTCCGTTCCCTATCTTATTACCAGTCAGCCTCAGAGACAGGAGGGCATCATTAGACTGGAGATAGTGAAAAACACACACACTTTACATGGTGCATACAAATGGAGAAATCATGTATTGAAGACTTCCTGTATGTTCTATTATGTGGTCTATATAGCTACTGCATAGTGTGTTTATAAATAATGTATATATACAGTTGAAGTCGGAAGTTTACATACACCTTAGCCAAATACATTTAAACTCTGTTTTTTTGTTGTTGTGTTTTTTACAATTCCTGACATTTAATCCTAGTAACAATTAAGATCACCACTTTATTTTAATGTCAGAATAATAGTAGAGAAAATTATTTAATTCAGCTTTTGTTTCTTTCATCACATTCCCAGTGGGTCAGAAGTTTACATACACTCAAATAGTATTTGGTAGGATTGCCTTTAAATTGTTTAACTTCGGTCAAATGTTTCAGGTAGCCTTCCACAAGCTTCCCACAATAAGTTGTGTGAATGTTGGCCCATTCCTCCTGACAGAGCTGGTGTAACTGAGTCAGGTTTGTAGGCCTCTTTGCTTGCACACACTTTTTCAGTTCTGCCGACAAATTTGCTATAGGATTAGGGTCGGGGCTTTGTGACCACTCCAATACCTTGACTTTGTTGTCTTTAAGCAATTTTGCCACAACTTTGGAAGTATGCTTGGGGTCATTTCCCAATTGGAAGACCCATTTGCGACCAAGTTTTAACTTCCTGACTGATGTCTTGAGATGTTGCTTCAATATATCCACATCATTTTCCTCCCTCATGATGCAATCTATTTTGTGAAGTGCACCAGTCCCTCCTGCAGCAAAGCACCCCCACAACATGACGCTGCCACCCCCGTGCTTCACGGTTGGGATGGTGTTCTTTGGCTTGCAAGCCTCCCCCTTTCCCTCCAAACAGTTCTATTTTTGTTTCATCAGACCAGAGGACATTTCTCCAAAAAGTACGATCTTTGTCCCCAGCAGTTGCAAACCGTAGTCTGGCTTTTTTTATGGCGGGTTTGGAGCGGCGTCCTCCTTGCTGAGTGGCCTTTCAGGTTATGTCGATATAGGACTCGTTTTACTGTGAATATAGATACTTTTGTACCTGTTTCCTCCAGCATCTTCACAAAGTCGTTTGCTGTTCTGGGATTGATTTGCACTTTTCGCACCAAAGTACGTTCATCTCTAGGAGACAAAACGCTTCTCCTTCCTGAGCGGTATGACGGCTGCGTGGTCCCATGGTGTTTATACTTGCGCACTATTGTTTTTACAGATGAACGTGGTACCTTCAGGCATTTGGAAATTGCTCCCAAGGATGAACCAGACTTGTGGAGGTCTACAATATCTTTTTTGAGGTCTTGGCTGATTTCTTTAGATTTTCCCATGATTTTTAAATTTGACCTTTATTTTATTTTACTAGGCAGGTTAAGAACAAATTCTTATTTTCAATGACGGCCTAGGAACAGTGGGTTAACTGTCTGTTCAGGGGCAAAACGACAGATTTGTACCTTGTCAGCTCAGGGATTCGAACTTGCAACCTTTCGGTTACTAGTCCAACGCTCTAACCACTAGGCTACCCTGTCGCCCCAGGCTTGACGTCAAGTTTGAAGGTAGGCCTTGATATACATCCACAGGTACATCTCCAATTGACTCAAATTATGTAATTTAGCCAAACAGAAGCTTCTAAATCCATGACATCATTTTCTGGAATTTTCCAAGATGTTTAAAGGCACAGTCAACTTAGTGTATGTAAACTTCTAACCCAATGGAATTGGGATACAGTGGGATACAATTATAAGTGAAATAATCTGTCTGTTAACAATTGTTGGAAAAATGACTTGTGTCATGCACAAAGTAGATGTCCTAACCGACCTGCCAAAACTATAGTTTGTTAACAAAAAATTTGTGGAGTGGATGAAAAACGAGTTTTAATGACTCCAACCTAAGTGTATGTAAACTTCAGACTTCAACTGTACATACAGTCAAACTCTTTGCAATGTATTCAGCTCCGTCTGTCTGAATGTCGTTACACGTCAGGTCCAGAGAGCGCAGACACACGTTCTCCTGACACAATATAACACACAACAACACACAGCTTAATACACACTTAACAACAGCATGTCTGGATTTTAGGAAATGGGACCAGTGTTCTAATCAACCTCCATTATATGTGACCAGATTACCTTGAGGAGGTCAGCGAGGTGTCCCGCCCCCTCATCTGTGATGCAGTTGTACCTCAAATCCAGACCTGTCAATCAACAACACACCTGGATGAACAACAAGACACATGGACATAAGAGTGCATCTCAATATCTACAAGGGAAGTTCTCTCCTTCATCTTCACTGATCTAAGCAGGGTCAGCGTTATGGGCGGGCCTTTGGGGACCTGGCCCGCCCTACCGTACCTCTTTGCCCGTCCAAATAAAACATTTTAATATTAATCATTTATTTCACAGAGACGCGCACTGACAGAAAGACATTAATTCAGTTAAAGAATCCAAGTGAGTGAAACAGGGGTCCTTCTGTAGCTCAGTTGGTTGAGCATGGCGCTTGTAACGCCAGGGTAGTGGGTTCGATTCCGGGACCACCCATACGTAGAATGTATGCACACATGACTGTAAGTCGCTTTGGATAAAAGCGTCTGCTAAATGGCATATATTATTATATTATTATATTAAACAGCTCCCCTCTGTCTCAGTATGTGTAGACCATGTATCTGATGCTGTCTGGACAGTGAAACAGCTCCCCTCTGTCTCAGTATGTGTAGACCATGTATCTGATGCTGTCTGGACAGTGAAACAGCTCCCCTCTGTGTTAAATGAGGCCACTCCTGGTTACTCTATGCAGCCTACTTACAAGCCTCCTGGGCCATATTGTCACGTTCTGACCTTAGTTCCTTTGTTATGTCTTTGTTTTAGTTTGGTCATGGCGTAAGTTGGGATGGGTAGTCTATGTTCTTTTTTCTAGGTTGTGTTTATGTGTTTGGCCTGGTATGGTTCTCAATCAGAGGTAGGTGTCGTTTGTTGTCTCTGATTGAGAATCATACTCATGTAGCCGATGTGAAATGGCTAGCTAGTTAGCGGTGGTGTGCGCTAGTGGCGTTTCAATCGGTGACGTCACTTGCTCTGAGACCTTGAAGTAGTGGTTCCCCCGCGGCTTTTGTGGAGAGATGGGTAACGATGCTTCGAGGGTGACTGTTGTCTGTGTGCAGAGCGTCCCTGGTTCGCGCCCAGGTCGGGGCGAGGGGACGGTATAAAGTTATACTGTTACATCTGCACCACACAGAACTGTTTCGTTTTCGTTTCTGTCTTTCACTTGGTTATTTTGTATTTTCAGTGTTCAGTTGATTTATTAAATATTAACATGGACACATACCACGCTGCGCATTGGTCCGACATTTCTTACTCCTCGTCAGAGGAGGACGAAGAATATCGTTACACATATAGAGCGTTCATCACTGAGTTTCCTGAATTCCTATCGGACCTTGTAGTCATGGCAGATGATATTCACATTTTTGGTGACTTCAATATTTACATGGAAAAGTCCACAAACCCACTCCAAAAGGCTTTCGGAGCCATCATTGTCTCAGTGGGTTTTGTCCAACATGTCTCCAGACCTACTCACTACCACAGTCATACCTTGGATCTAATTTTGCCCAGTGGAATACATTTTGTGGATCTAAATGTTTTTCCTCATAATCCTGGACTATCAAACCACCATTTTATGACGTTTGCAATCGCAACAACTAATCTGCTCAGACCCCAAATAAGGATCATCAAAAGCTGTGCTATAAATTCTTGGACAATAAAAATCGGTTAACCACCTGAGGATCTAAATTTAACCTTGCATAATACCCTGGATGCAGTTGCACCCCTAAAAACAGAAAAACATTTGTAACAAGAAATTTGCTGCCTGGTATGCAGAAAATACCCGAGCCCTGAAGAAAGCTTCCATAAAATTGGAACAGAAATGGTGCTCCACCAAACTGGAAGTCTTCTGACTAGCTTGATAAGACAGTACCACGCAATATCAAAGAGCCCCTCACTGCTGCTCGATCATCCTATTTTTCCAACCTAATGGAGGAGAATTGTTCACGGTTGACAACTCCATTGTGTCCTCCTCCCAGAGCGCTAAGAACCTTGGCGTGATCCTGGACAACACCCTGTCGTTCTCAACTAACATCAAGGCAGTGGCCCGTTCCTGTAGGTTCATGCTCTACAACATCCGCAGAGTACGACCCTGCCTCACACAGGAAGCACAGGTCCTAATCCAGGCACTTGTCATCTCCCGTCTGGATTACTGCAACTCGCTGTTGGCTGGGCTCCCTGCCTGTGCCATTAAACCCCTACAACTCATCCAGAACGCCGCAGCCCGTCTGGTGTTCAACCTTCCCAAGTTCTCTCACGTCACCCCGCTCCTCCGCTCTCTCCACTGGCTTCCAGTTGAAGCTCGCATCCGCTACAAGACCATGGTGCTTGCCTACGGAGCTGTGAGGGGAACGGCACCTCAGTACCTCCAGGCTCTGATCAGGCCCTACACCCAAACAAGGGCACTGCGTTCATCCACCTCTGGCCTGCTCGCCTCCCTACCACTGAGGAAGTACAGTTCCCGCTCAGCCCAGTCAAAACTGTTCGCTGCTCTGGCTCCCCAATGGTGGAACACACTCCCTCACGACGCCAGGACAGCGGAGTCAATCACCACCTTCCGGAGACACCTGAAACCCCACCTCTTTAAGGAATACCTAGGATAGGATAAAGTAATCCTTCTCACCCCCCTTAAAAGATTTAGATGCACTATTGTAAAGTGGCTGTTCCACTGGATGTCATAAGGTGAATGCACCAATTTGTAAGTCGCTCTGGATAAGAGCGTCTGCTAAATGACTTAAATGTAATGTAAATGTGAGAATAAGAACAATCCTACATTTATTTTTGATACTGTCGCAAAGCTTACTAAAAAGCAGCATTCAACAAGAGAGGATGGCTTTCACTTCAGCAGTGATGAATTCATGAACTTCTTTGATAAAAATATCATAATCATTAGCAAGCAAATTACGGACTCCTCTTTGAATCTGCGTATTTCTCCAAAGCTCAGTTGTCCTGAGTCTGCAAAGAACTGCAGGGACCTAAGATCAATGGAGACACTTACGTTTTTTAATCCTGTATCTCTTGACACATTCATGAAAATACGACTACGACTTCCGGCGCCGACAGAGATGGCCGCCTTGCTTCGCGTTCCTAGGAAACTATGCAGTTTTTTGTTTTTTTACATGTTATTTCTTACATTAGTACCCCAGGTCATCTTAGGTTTCATTACATACAGCCGAGAATAACTACTGAATATAAGATCAGCGTCAACTCACTATCAGTACGATCAAGAATATGATTTTCGCGACGCGGATCCTGTGTTCTGCCTTTCAACCAGGACAACGGAATGGATCCCAGCCGGCAACCCCACAAAAAAAACGACTCTGTAAAAGAGGGAAACGAGGCGGTCTTCTGGTCAGACTCCGGAGACGGGCACATCGTGCACCACTCCCTAGCATTCTTTTCGCCAATGTCCAGTCTCTTGACAACAAGGTTGATGAAATCCGAGCAAGGGTAGCATTCCAGAGGGACATCAGAGACTGTAACGTTCTTTGCTTCACGGAAACATGGCTCACTGGAGAGACGCTATCGGAGGCGGTGCAGCCAGCGGGTTTCTCCACGCATCGCGCCGACAGAAACAAACATCCTTCTGGCAAGAAGAGGGGCGGGGGCGTATGCCTTATGGCTAACGAGACGTGGTGTGATCAAAGAAACATACAGGAATTCAAATCCTTCTGTTCACCTGATTTAGAATTCCTCACAATCAAATGTCGACCGCATTATCTACCAAGAGAATTCTCTTCGATTATAATCACAGCCGTATATATTCCACACATCGATGGCTCTGAACGAACTTTATTTGACTCTTTGCAAACTGGAATCCATACATCCTGAGGCTGCATTCATTGTAGCTGGGGATTTTAACAAGGCCAATCTGAAAACAAGACTGGGCTGGAAAAACATTGGATCATTGTTACTCCAACTTCCGCGATGCATATAAGGCCCTGCCCCGCCCTCCTTTCGGAAAAGCTGACCACGACTCCATTTTGTTGATCCCTGCCTATAGACAGAAACTAAAACAAGAAGCTCCCACGCTGAGGTCTGTCCAACGCTGGTCTGACCAAGCTGATTCCACACTCCAAGACTGCTTCCATCACGTGGACTGGGATATGTTTCGTATTGCGTCAGATAACAACATTGACAAATACGCTGATTCGGTGTGTGAGTTCATTAGAACGTGCGTTGAAGATGTCGTTCCCATAGCAACGATTAAAACATTCCCTAACCAGAAACTGTGGATTGATGGCAGCATTCGCGTGAAACTGAAAGCGCGAACCACTGCTTGTAATCAGGGCAAGGTGACTGGTAACATGACCGAATACAAACAGTGAAGCTATTCCCTCCGCAAGGCTATCAAACAAGCTAAGCGTCAGTATAGAGACAAAGTAGAATCTCAATTCAACGGCTCAGACACAAGAGGTATGTGGCAGGGTCTACAGTCAATCACGGACTACAAGAACAAAACCAGCCCAGTCACGGACCAGGATGTCTTGCTCCCAGGCAGACTAAATAACTTTTTTGCCCGCTTTGAGGACAATACAGTGCCACTGACATGGCCTGCAACGAAAATTTGCGGACTCTCCTTCACTGCAGCCGAGGTGAGTAAAACATTTAAACGTGTTAACCCTCGCAAGGCTGCAGGCCCAGACGGCATCCCCAGCCGCGCCCTCAGAGCATGCGCAGACCAGCTGGCCGGTGTGTTTACGGACATATTCAATCAATCCCTATACCAGTCTGCTGTTCCCACATGCTTCAAGAGGGCCACCATTGCTCCTGTTCCCAAGAAAGCCAAGGTAACTGAGCTAAACGACTACCGCCCTGTAGCACTCACTTCCGTCATCATGAAGTGCTTTGAGAGACTAGTCAAGGACCATATCACCTCCACCCTACCTGACACCCTAGACCCACTCCAATTTGCTTACCGCCCAAATAGGTCCACAGACGATGCCATCTCAACCACACTGCACACTGCCCTAACCCATCTGGACAAGAGGAATACCTATGTGAAAATGCTGTTCATCGACTACAGCTCGGCATTCAACACCATAGTACCCTCCAAGCTCGTCATCAAGCTCGAGATCCTGGGTCTCGACCCCGCCCTGGGTACTGGACTTCCTGACGGGCCGCCTCCAGGTGGTGAGGGCAGGCAAAAACATCTCCACCCCGCTGATCCTCAACACTGGGGCCCCACAAGGGTGCGTTCTGAGCCCTCTCCTGTACTCCCTGTTCACCCACGACTGCGTGGCCACGCACGCCTCCAACTCAATCATCAAGTTTGCGGACGACACAACAGCGGTAGGCTTGATTACCAACAACGACGAGACGGCCTACAGGGAGGAGGTGAGGGCCCTCGGAGTGTGGTGTCAGGAAAATAACCTCACACTCAACGTCAACAAAACTAAGGAGATGATTGTGGACTTCAGGAAACAGCAGAGGGAACACCCCTATCCACATCGATGGAACAGTAGTGGAGAGGGTTATAAGTTTTAAGTTCCTCGGCATACACATCACAGACAAACTGAATTGGTCCACTCACACAGACAGCATCGTGAAGAAGGCGCAGCAGCGCCTCTTCAACCTCAGGAGGCTGAAGAAATTCGGCTTGTCACCAAAAGCACTCACAAACTTCTACAGATGCACAATCGAGAGCATCCTGGCGGGCTGTATCACCGCCTGGTACAGCAACTGCTCCGTCCACAACCGTAAGGCTCTCCAGAGGGTAGTGAGGGTAGTGAGGTCTGCACAAGGCAACTAACTACCTGCCCTCCAGGACACCTACACCACCCAATGTTACAGGAAGGCCATAAAGATCATCAAGGACAACAACCACCCGAGCCACTGCCTGTTCACCCCGCTATCATCCAGAAGGTGAGGTCAGTACAGGTGCATCAAAGCTGGGACCGAGAGACTGAAAAACAGCTTCTATCTCAAGGCCATCAGACTGTTAAACAGCCACCACTAACATTGAGTGGCTGCTGCCAACACACTGACACTGACTCAACTCCAGCCACTTTAATAATGGGAATTGATAGGAAATGATGTAAAATATATCACTAAATATATCACTTTAAACAATGCTACCTAATATAATGTTACATACCCTACATTATTCATCTCATATGCATACGTATATACTGTACTCTATATCATCGACTGCATCCTTATGTAATACATGTATCACTAGCCACTTTAACTATGCCACTTTGTTTACATACTCATCTCATATGTATATACTGTACTCGATACCATCTACTGTATCTTGCCTATGCTGCTCTGTACCATCACTCATTCATATATCTTTATGTGCATATTCTTTATCCCCTTACACTGTGTATAAGACAGTAGTTTTGGAATTGTTAGTTAGATTACTTGTTGGTTATTACTGCATTGTCGGAACTAGAAGCACAAGCATTTCGCTACACTCGCATTAACATCTGCTAACCATGTGTATGTGACAAATAAAATTTGATTTGATTTGATTTGAAAATAGCCATGGCCTCTAATCCCTCAAACTGGATATTGGATCCTATTCCAACTAAACTACTGAAATAGCTGCTTCCTGTGCTTGGCCTTCCTATGTTGAACATAATAAATGTCTCCCTATCCACTGGATGTGTACAAAACTCACTAAAAGTGGCAGTAATAAAGCCTCTCTTGAAAAAGCAAAACCTTGACCCGGAAAATGTAAAAGGCCTATATCGAATCTCCCATTCCACTCAATTTGTTTTGAAAAAGATGTTGCACAGCAACTCACTGACTTCCTGGAGACAAATAATATAGATCCCATCATAGCACTGAGACTGCACTCGTGAAGTTGGTCAATTACATTTTAATAGCTCCTAGACCTTAGTGCTGCATTTGACACCCTCGATCACCAGTCTAAATAATCATTCAAAATACTTCACCAGAGAGCATGACTTAGCCACAGAGGATCATTAGCTTCTTAAAAAATTAACTAGCTTTCGGATTGTTTCCATATACAAGTGTATTTGGGAAACCCGCTGTTTGGGTAGTGCGCGTGGCAGTAGGTATAGCTGATTGAGTTGCGGCTGTCAGTGATACGCGTCTAAAATATGTGTGAAGATAATGTGTCTTGAGTATAACTTAAAATGTTGCATCAAGAATAAGATGACAAAGATACGGTGCGTCTCTCTCCAGGATGCGAATGCATGCATATGTAGGAAAATGCCCATTTGGCATTGTCTTGATTTCTGATTGTCTTAAACTCACTACGGACACCACTAATAAAATGAGCTTCTCAGACATTTTTTCTTCGCCTCACACAAGTCAACGAAGTCTGTTTTTCTTAACATACATTGCAAATGATAGTTCCTATTTGAAAAATCTTTCCAACACTCCCAGCCCCGATAATCACCAAGCTTCGGTGTGAAAGAGCAAAATATCATAATCTGATGATCCCATATATCCAGTGGAAACATTAAAAAACAAGCTGTCTGTTGAGCTAACTGGCTCAGGAAACTCTGAAGGCCGGGAATAAGTTCACTAGTGACAGCTTCGGCAGGACCCAGTGATGATTTGATACAATGTTGCACTACACTTGCAATTGTTCAAGTCAAGATGGGTATAAAGTGAGGCAGACAGGTGGAGTAGAGAGATTAATTTGATTGAAAGAACCGGAATTTTCATCAGGATTTATTTTTTATTTTTACTGCTTTAGGCGTATGCATTTTACTTAGTTGACACGGGAGTTATAGGCCTACTGCATCATTGCATTGGCTTATAGGTTATAACGGAGTTCTATGCTCTCATTTCTTTAGTCACCAATAGATCACAGTGTACCAATGTGTCCATATGGCAGAGGCTAGTGCTCTCGCCATAGCTGAATTTGAACTTTTAGATGTTTATCATTTTACTTAAGATTTTTATGATTAACCAAGTGACAATGATTTTGAGAACAAAAACGTTATTATTGAAATGAAACTGTTCCACGAAAATGCGCATATAACAAATAATCACAATTGACATAAATTGTAAGCTTCCCCAACGTTGCAAATCACGAACTGCCTGGTCTTTACTATTGACACCCGTAACAAAAAAATGTGAACGCGTGCACACATGGGAGGTTCCTCAACAAACGTGCGCAGCTATATGAAAATCACCAGTCAAGTCCAACTGATTCGTTCTGGCGCCGGCCGTGGATTTAAGAACCCGACAGGAGAAAGCATATCCCTGTGCTTGCATGTCTACAATCACCTGTCCTATCCTCTGACTTCGCAGACCAGTGATGAAGGAGAAGAGGATCCCACTTGAGGATGTTGTTAGAATGCAGGCTATCCATGGTCTCAACAGTACATGTCTATCTACCTGTCACTGAGTCGTTGTCTCGGAGGGTTCTGGACAGAGCGAGAGCATCTTTGTTGGTCACTCGTTCTACCTTTCTCAGCCTGTCGTTCCCAGTCAGTTTGAGTGTGATGTCTCTACGGAATGCAGACAGGCAGGCAGGGTTTGGTAAAGCTCGTTCGTGAGAAACGTGAATGTCAGTATAAGAAGTTGCTTTTGCGGCTAGAAAATGAACTGCAGCGTGCCATGATGCTGCGAACCTACCCCGTCTTCCCCTCCGTCTCTTGCAGGACTTCTAAAATGTATCGATTAGTTCGTAGTTTTAGTTCTTTGCAGACAGAGGAGTAAACATCTGTAATACTTCCCATAGTAGCGAAACTTTAGGCTAGCTATGAATGCCAAAACACCAGTCAAGGCCAGAGGACAAGGAAATGTTTACATTCCTATGGCAACACAGGCGCGCCCTCGCGCTTGTAAAATCAAAAATGCAAGCGAAGAAACGCGCACCCAACATTCATTAGAATAATTAAATATCTGATGATAAAAAAACACATTTTTTTTAAAACGTTAACTTTCTTCAATCCACACTAATGTAAAATGTTAAAAGGGTCAAATCTAAGCATAGTGGTGCCCTCAGAAAGTATTTACACCCGTTGACTTTTTCAAAATGTTGTTGTGTTACAGCCTGAATTTAAAATACATTAAACTGAGATTTTGTGTCACTGGCCTACACACAATACCCAATCATGTCAAAGTGGAGTTATGTTTTTCAAAATGTTTACAAATTAAAATCTGAACCAGCTATGACTGAGCAATCTTGGTATCAGATATATAAGGGACAGCTTGGTCTGTAAAGGGTAGGGACAATAATGACGGGTTTCTATATTGCAATAATTAATCAATATTGAATAAAGATGACTGTTTGAAGAAAAGAGAAAGAATATATATTCCAGGAATCAGTGACAGTGGCTGTGTGGTCCCAAATCTGGGATTAGGGGGTTATTTTCCAAGTTTAAAATAAATAACGTTCAACATCGGCCATGCTGTCAATGAAGCATGATTTGTGCCGCGCAGCAAACTACTGTTAACTCGGAAATCGCTACGCCACCTTCCTGTTCAAAAAAAAAAAAAAACGACTTGTATGCTGCTTCATAAATGATGTAATATGCCAGGGAGATATGTATACTGTAGCTAAGAAAATAATACTAAGTGTATGTTGTGTAGTAAGATGTTAGTCCGTGCCTCACCCTAATAATTTGGTCTATTTAGCCCTCTTCATTTCGCCTACTGTTTTGACTGTTCTACTGTAGCCTGTAACCTATTTTAGAGCAATGTAATCAAATCAAATTGTATTAGTCACATGTGTCAAATACAACAGGTGTAGTAGACCTTACAGTGAAATGCTTACTTATGAGCCCCTAACCAACAATGCAGTTTAAAAAAAATACAGATAAGAATAAGAGATAAAAGTAACAAGTACTTAAAGAACAGCAGTAAAATAACAAAAGCAAGACTATATACAGCCGTTTACCGATACAGAGTCAATGTGCAGGGAGCACCTGTTCGTTGAGGTAGTATGTACATGTACTGTAGGTAGAGTTATTAAAGTGACTATGCATTGATGACAACAGAGTGTAGCAGTGATGTAAGGGGGGGTGCAAATAGTCTGGGTAGCCATTTGACTAGATGTTCAGGAGTCTTATGGCTTGGGGGTAGAAGCTGTTTAGAAGCCTCTTGGACCTAGACTTGGCGTTCCGGTACAGCTTGCCCTGCGGTAGCAGAGAGGACAGTCTATGACTAGGGTGACTGGAGTCTGACAATTTTTAGGGCCTACCTCTGACACCGCTTGGTATAGAGGTCCTGGATGGCAGGAAGCTTGGCCCCAGTGATGCACTAGGCCATTCGCACTACCCTCTGTAGTGCCTTGCAGCCGGAGGCCGAGCTGTTGCCATACCAGGCAGTGATGCAACCAGTCAGAATGCTCCGGAACGTTTTGAGGATCTGAAGACCCATGCCACCCATGCCATCTTTTCAGTCTCCTGAGGTGGAATATGTTTTGATGTGCCCTCTACACGACTGTCATGGTGTGCTAGGGTTTCTGGGATGATGGTGTTGATGTGAGCCATGACCAGCCTTTCAAAGCACTTCATGGTTACAGGCGTGAGTACTACGGGTCAGTAGTCATTTAGGCAGGTTACCTTAGTGTTCTTGGGCACAGGTACTATGGTGGTCTGCTTAAAACATGTTGGTATTACAGACTCGGATAGGGAGAGTTTGAAAATGTCAGTGAAGACACTTGCCAATTGGTCCGCACATGCTCGCAGTATACATCCTGGTAATCGTCTGGCCCTGCGGCCTCGTGAATGTTGTTTAAAGGTCTTACTGACATTGGCTGCGGAGAGCGTGATCACACAGTCTTCTGGAACAGCTGGTGCTCTCATGCATGTTTCAGTTTTACTTGCCTCGAAGCGAGCATAGAAGTACTTTAGCTTGTCTGGTAGGCTCGTGTCACTGGGCAGCTCTTGGCTGTGCTTCCCTTTGTAGTCTGTAATGGTTTGCATGCCCTGCCAGATTAGACAAGCGTCAGAACCGGTCTAGTACGATTCGATCTTAGTCCTGTATTGACGCTTTGCCTGTTTGATGGTTCGTCGGAGGGCAAAGCGGGATTTCGTATAAGCTTCCGGGTTAGAGTCCTGCTCCTTGAAAACGGCAGCTCTAGCCTTTAGCTCAGTGCGGATGCTGCCTGTAATCAACGGCTTCTGGTTGGGGTATGTACGTACGGTCACTGTGGGGACGACATCATCGATGCACTTACAGATGAAGCCAATGACTGATGTGGTGTACTCCTCAGATCCATCGGAGGAATCCCAGAACATATTCTAGTCTGTGCTAGCAAAACAGTCAGTAATGTGTCCCTGAACGAAGGGGGGGGGTCAAAATCAAAAGTAACCGTCAGTATCATGTGTGGCCACCAGCTGTATTAAGTACTGCAGTGCATCTCCTCCTCATGGACTGCACCAGATTTGCCAGTTCTTGCTGTGAGATGTTACCCCATTCTTCCACCAAGGCACTTGCAAGCTCCTGGACATTTCTTGGGGGAATGGCCCTAGCCCTCACCCTCTGATCCAACAGGTCCCAGACGTGCTCAATGGGATTGAGATCCGGGCTCTTCGCTGGCCATGGCAGAACACTGACATTCTTGTCTTGCAGGAAATCACGCACAGAACGAGCAGTATGGCTGGTGGCATTGTCATACTGGAAGGTCATGTCAGGATGAGCCTGCAGGAAGGGTATCACGAGGGAGGAGAATGTCTTCTCTGTAATGCACAGCGTTGAGATTGCCTGCAATGACAACAAGCTCAGTCCGATGATTCTGTGACACACCGCCCCAGACCATGACGGACTCTCCACCTCCAAATCGATCCCGCTCCAGAGTACAGGCCTCGGTGTAACACTCATTCCTTCGACGATAAACGTGAAATCGACCATCACCCCTCGTGAGACAAAACCGCAACTCGTCATTGAAGATAACTTTTTACCAGTCCTGTCTGGTCCAGCGATGGTGGGTTTGTGCCCTTAGGCGAAGTTGTTGCCGGTGATGTCTGGTGAGGACCTGCCTTACAACAGGCCTACAAGCCCTCAGTCCAGCCTCTCAGCCTATTGCGAACAGTCTGAGCACTGATGGAGGGATTGTGCATTCCTGATGTAACTCGGGCAGTTGTTGTTGCCATCCTGTACCTGTCCCGCAGGTGTGATGTTCGGATGTACCGATCCTGTGCAGGTGTTGTTACACGTGGTTACACAGCTGTCCGTCCTGTCTCCCTGTAGGCTGTCTTAGGCGTCTCACAGTACGAACATTGCAATTTATTGCCCTGACCACATTTGCAGTCCTCAGCATGCCGAAGGCACATTCACGCAGATGAGCAGGGACCCCAGGCATCTTTCTTTTGGTGTTTTTCAGAGTCAGTAGAAAGGCCTCTTTAGTGTCCTAAGTTTTCATAACTGTGACCTTAATTTCCTACCGTCTGTAAGCTGTTAGTGCCTTAATGACCGTTCCACAGGTGAATGTTCATGAATTATTTTTGGTTCATTGTACAAGCATGGGAAACAGTGTTTATGAAACCCTTTACAATGAAGATATGTGAAGTTATTTGGATTTTTACTAATTATCTTTGAACGACAGGGTCCTGAAAAAGGGACGTTTCTTTTTTTGCTGAGTTTACACTGGAGTTGCTTGCCGAGACAATGTTCCTGAGTGGCCTAGTTACAGTTTTCACTTAAATCGTCTTGTAAGTCTATGACATTGCTAGCAATGAACAACAACCAACTTGTCAGAGCTTGAAGAATTTTGAAAATAATGTGCAAATATTGTACTATTCAAGTGTGCAAAGCTCATAGAGACTTACCCAGAAAGATTCACAGCTGTAATCACTGCTAAAGGGGATTCTAATATGTATTGACTCAGGGGTTGTAATACTTATCTAATCAAGTTATATACAGTTGAAGTCGGAAGTTTACATACACCTTAGCCAAATACATTTAAAGTTTTTTTTTATTTTTTTTTTTACAATTCCTGACATTTAATCAGTAACAATTCCCCGTCTTAGGTCAGTTAAGATCACCACTTTTTTTAAGAATGTGAAATGCCAGAATAATAGAGAATTATTTATTTCAGCTTTTATTTATTTCATCACATTCCCAGTGGGTCAGAAGTTTACATACACTCAATTAGTATTTGATAACATTGCCTTTAAATTGTTTAACTTGGGTCAAATGTTTCTTGTAGCCTTCCACAAGCTTCCCACAATAAGTTGTGTGAATTTTGGCTCATTCCTCCTGACAGAGCTGGTGTAATTGAGTGAGGTTTGTAGACCTCCTTGCTCGTACACTCTTTCTTTGTTCTGCCCACAAATTTGCTATAGGAGGTCAGGGCTTTGTGATGGCCACTCCAATACCTTGACTTTGTTGTCCTTAAGCCATTTTGCCACAACTTTGGAAGTATACTTGGGGTCATTGTCCATTTGGAAGACTCATTTGCGACCAAGCTTTAACTTCCTGACTGATGTCTTGAGACGTTGCTTCAATATATCCACATAATTTTCCTCCCTCATGATGCCATCTATTTTGTGAAGTGCACCAGTCCCTCCTGCAGCAAAGCACCCTCACAACATGATGCTGCCACCCCTGTGCTTCACGGTTGGGATGGGTGTTCTTCAGCTTGCAAGCCTCCCCCTTTTTCCTACAAACAACGATGGTCATTATGGCCAAACAGTTATATTTTTGTTTCATCACACCAGAGGACATTTCTCCAAAAAGTACAATCTTTGTCCCCATGTGCAGTTGCAAACTATAGTCTGGCTTTTTTATGGAAGTTTTGGAGCAGTGGCTTCTTCCTTGCTGAGCGGCCTTTCGGGTTATGTCATTATAGGACTCGTTTTACTGTGGATATAGATACTTTTGTACCTGTTTTCTCCAGCATCTTCACAAGGTCCTTTGCTGTAGTTCTGGGATTGATTTGCACTTTTTGCACCAAAGTACGTTCATCTCTCGGAGACAGAACGCATCTCCTTCCTGAGCGGTATGACGGCTGCGTGGTCCAATGGTGTTTATACTATTGTTTGTACAGATGAACGTGGTACCTTCAGGCATTTGGTAACCAGACTTGTAGAGGTCTACAAAATGTTTTATGAGGTCTTGGCTGATTTCTTTAGATTTGTTCCATGATGTCAATCAAAGAGGCACTGAGTATGAAGGTAGGCCTTGAAATACATCCACAGGTACACCTCCAATTGACTCAAATTATGTCAATTAGCCTATTAGAAGCTTCTAAAACCATAACATAATTTTCTGAAATTTTCCAATCTGTTTAACAGCAGTCAACTTTGTGTATGTAAACTTCTGACCCACTGGAATTGTGATACAGTAAATTATAAGTGATGCGGTGAATTATAATGTCTGTAAACAATTGTTGGAAAAATTACTTGTGTCATGCACAAAGCAAATGTCCTAACAGACTTGCCAAAACTATTGTTTGTTAACAAGAAATTTGTGGAGCGGTTGAAAAATGACTCCAACCTAAGTGTATATAAACGTCCGACTTCAACTGTAAGTGCTGTATTTTTCACATATATATATATGTCTTTACTCATCTTAGAATGTTTTTTCCAATTTGACATTAAAGAGTATGTTGTGTAGATCATTGACACAAAATTACAATTAAATCAATTTTAATCCCACTTTGTAACACCAATTTTGGGGGGGAAAATCAAGGTGTGTGAATAAAGAATAGAGCTGTTGAATTAAAAACCTTGACTTTTCATAAATATCCATCCATCTCAATACTACCTCTAGATTCCATAAGACATTAAACCCCATGTTACTGAGATGTGGGATTAAAACCAGAACATTGAACAGAGGACGATTCAGGATGTGTAGAGAAATGCAAAGCCAGGAGATGGTGAGCCTGGCTGTTCTGTGGGTAGGTCCTCAGTGATTATCTCTAGTAATAAACATTTCAAACATACAATAAAATAAATGTTTAGATCTGAATGAGTTCATTTCATTAAAAGATGGAGTGAATTACAAAAAGTTATGCACTTACTACTGTAAGTCGCTGTGGATGAGAGCGTCTGCTACCTTACTAAAATGTAAATGTAATTACATATATGATTTGTCAACATCCACACTATTCACAGTTCTACATCTGACACTACAGCTGATTCATATTGGATCCTGTAGGTCCCGTTGATCCATTCAAAAAGGTTCGATCCACTCCAACCAAGCCTGAGAGTTATGTTAGGATCTGGGTGAGGGGGTCAGAGGTGGTTGAGTCAGGGGTCAGGGCAGGGGTCATTGTCCAAAGTTCTAATGATGATGATCTGCTCCATGTCTTCGACAGGGTAGGCTGGATCACAGTGGGAGAGTGAGGAAGAGAAGTTGGAGGAAGATGTACGCAACTGTTCTACTAGAACACTGAGAGGGTTTGGGCTCAAGTTAGGGGTCGTTGGTTCATGGTTGTCTGCCTCCTCGAGGTCAGGGTTGCCTGGCTCCTCGAGGTCAGGGTTGTCTGGCTCCTCGGGGTCAGGGTTGCCTGGCTCCTCGGGGTCAGGGTTGCCTGGCTCCTCGGGGTCAGGGTTGCCTGGCTCCTCGGGGTCAGGGTTGCCTGGCTCCTCGGGGTCAGGGTTGCCTGGCTCCTCGTGCATGGGGCTGGGCGCATCGCGGGAGATTAGCCCCTGGTGGTCGATAGGAATGTTGTGGAGGAGAACCCATTCTGGAACCGCCATTGGAACTGGAGAACACACACACAGGTTAACATAGATGGCCAAAAGGATAAGTTGGCACACACACACACATCTCACCTAAGTGTTGTCTCTCTTGGTGTTTCTTCAGGCTGCTCAGGCCAGCGTAGGTGTTTCCACACAGCTCACATGTCACACGCTGCTTAACAGCTGAGTCTCCACCTACACACACATACAGCAAACACACACACCCAAATATTTCCCCATTCTCTACAACTAGGCTCAGGAGTCTTTCCTGGTCAAGTCACATGGTCAGGAAAAACTCAGCAACATCTATAATCTCCATATCAACTCCTTTATCAGTCTATCCATCGCTTCCATCTTCTTCCCGCTACACTTCTATATGGTCCCTTCTTCTCCATCCTCTATTCTTTACCTACATCTCTCTCTCTCTCTCTCTCTCTCTCCTCTTCCAAGTGACTCTCTCCATCTTGTGTTTACTCTCCACTCCAGGACAGATGCCCTTCTAGGACACAGTAGATCTACACAACTAACAGACAGCTTGCTTGTCATCTTTTCCCTTGGATAGATTTAAGTATTCAAAGTGGTTGGTTCTCACGTGTGTGTGTGTTCGGTAGACTCACCGTTGTGGATGCGGGAGTGTTTGTTGAGTTCTCGTTTGGTAATGAAGGCCTTCTGACACACCAAACACTCGTGTGGAGCTTCACCTGGAAAACACACAGAAACACAGACGCGCGTGCACACACACGTCAGAGAATACAGGGACACATGATCACACACACGTCAGATAAAACAGGGACACATGATCTCACACACACACACACACGTCAGAGAAAACAGGGACACATGATCTCACACACACGTCAGAGAATACAGGGACACATGATCTCACACACACGTCAGATAAAACAGGGACACATGATCACACACACACGTCAGAGAATACAGGGACACATGATCACACACACACACCATCAATACTAATTTAACTGGTAATGTTTCTCTTTGCTTCAGTGTGTTACCTGTGTGTTTGCGTTTGTGTGTGATGAGAGAGGAAGAGACGGAGAAGGCCATCCCACAATCGTCACATTGGTAAGGTTTCTCTCCTGTGTGGATCCTCATGTGATAGGTCAGAGTGCTGGCCTGGGCAAAACCCTTCCCACACTGTTCACACACATACGGCTTCTCTCCACTGTGCTTCCTATATGGACACACACACAGGTAGATAGATACACACAAATAGGTCTTCTCTCCAAACATGCATGCACACTCAGACACACACAATCCTACCTGCAGTGTATCTTGTAGTTAGATGAGGTAGCGAACTGCAGCCCACATTGTTCACAGGTGTAAGGTTTCTCTTCTCCGTGGTACATTCGACAGTGAGCCACCAACTGACACTTCTGGGCAAAACCCTTGTCACACTGAGAACATGCAAACGGCTTCTCTCCTAGAAAGGCAGAGAGACAGTTAGGTTGTCTCACACCTGTACGTGTATGCGGAGGAGTGTGTATGTGTGTCTTACCCGTGTGTATGCTAGCTATGTGTGTGTCTCTTACCTGTGTGTATACGGAGGTGAGTCTTGAGCTGGTTTCCCTGTGTGAAGGCTCGGGAACAGAAGAGACACTGGAAAGGTTTCACTCCTTTATGGATCCTCATGTGTCTCCTCAGGCTACTGATCTCAGAGAACTCTTTGTTACACTCAGCACACACTGGCTTCTCTTTCACCTGTTGGTTCTTCAACCCAGCCTTCCACTCATCCCCCTCTCCATCGCTCAATCTGCTCTCCTTCAGTTTCCCTCTTCCTCTTCCTCTGCCTCTCCCTCTCTTCTTTCCTCTCCTCTCTCCACTGCTCCTCCTTTGCCTCTTGACAGGTTTCAATGATGAAGGGCTGAGCTCTGTCTCGTTCTCCTCAACGATCTGAAGGTCTGACACCTTCAACGACAGATCCCTCCTCATTCCTCCTCCTCCCCTCCCCCTTCCCCTCCCCCTCCCTCTGCCCCTCTGAGGCTGGGAGACTGTGGTGTCATCTTGGGTGTCATTATGACTAGGTGATGTTGGGTTGCTAGGCAAGGGTTGGTTTTGAGGTGTGGCCTTGGGCTTTCTTCCCTTTCTTTTCCTCGCTCCTCTTCGGGGGGATGTTGGGGGGCTTGGGGAGGGAGGGGTGTACTCTGGATCTCCCCGCTCTTCTTCCTCCTCCCTCTCTACCGAGCCCCCTCCAGAAACGCAGGACAAGGGCTTGAACGCCTCTGGGCTGGGGGGTGAAGCTAAGCAATGGGGGGAGGTGGTAGGTGAGGCTGACTCTATCCTCATCTCCCGTTGGCTGTCAGACTTGTCTATCAGGTGACGCTCTGCCTCCCTCATCCCCAAGAACACCGCCGCTCCCAGCACGGCCTCCGACCCATCACTGTTATCATGGCAACCACAAATAAACAAGAGATCAATAACTAAAACTGGTAAACAACAGATTAACAACAATATCGTATCCTACATAGCAAAGGAGTTTGGTGGCACCTTAAATTGGGAGGACGGGCTCATAGTAATGGCTGGAATAGAATAAAAGGAATGCTTTCCATGTGTTTGATACCATTCCATTCACTCCATTCCTGCCCTCAGCAGCCTCCTGTGATACATAGTTATTGTGATGGTATGATGGTGGTGTAGTCATATTATACAAAAGGAGTAGTAGGGGAGCTTACACACCTTTTGATTTGATGAATAGTATTGCCACACCTATTGCTAAATTAGCTTCGTACACACCTGTCAGTGAGTAGTTCTCCAGAATAGATGTATTTCAGCAGGGTGTTCAGGGCCTGCTCACTGACAAACTCCGGGTTAAGGGTTGTGACCAGGTGACCTCTGTCAGGCAGTGCGGAGAAGAACCCGCTAAACGCTGCCAGGACATTACGGTGCGCTCGGAACAGCGTGTCGCCCACGACGACCGTAATGTCACACAGAACGTTGCTTTCCCGCTGCCAACGCAGCTGCTCCAACAGGTGCTCGCTGTGGGCCAGCTGTGACATTACTGCTTCCAGGTTCACGCTGGGGGTCAAACTGCAGGGAGGGGAATTAATTTCAACCGGATAGTTTAACTAACAGTGCAATACCTTTACTAAAAGGTCTTTATGTCAGAGGAGATAGTGTGCTTGCAAGGTTGTTGCGGTTTATATTTGAGAAAGGCTAGGACAGGTCCAACCTCAAACTGACAGTATTTAAAGGGGAAATCTACATCCATTTCTGGACGTATAAATGAATTATATATCTTCATGGATTCTTGAAGAATATATCTTAGAAATGCCTAATGAGCTTAGTTTACTGTCACACTTCATTAGAAGCCAAAATATAAGCTTGTTTAACTCCAATGTTTGTAAACATTGTAAATATAAACAAACACTGTAAAAGCTAAAATCATGATTAAAACTATGTTGATATCTTGGATGGTCAGTCCTTGCATCCATATTCCTATGATTTTGAGAGTGGTTACATTTCTCCATGTCCAGCCCAAATCTTTTTACCAAAACATTATTGTTTAAACAGTCAATATTTTCTCTCCCAAAATAATAATAGCTTATCCATTTACCATTCTAGTTCTTTCCTTCTCTTTCCCTCAGCAAGATACACATAATACATTTACATAAACACACATGTACTCACCCTTTATAATAATGTTAATGTTTGGTTGAAAGTGTGTATCGGGTGTTCTGTTGGGATAAAAATAAGTGATTGAAATGAATACACAATTACAACCACAACACTCATTTCATCGAACAGTTTAGCCAACATTATGAAAATAAAAGTTCCTCAGTTCCATAGCTAACTGCCCTACAGCTAACCGCGAAAATCAGCTACGTTCTGTTGAACCATTACTCATATATCAATTTAATTGTGAATCATTTCCTATGCTATAATTATAAATGTACATTAAGATAAACGTTCATGAAGTTTGAAACCATTTAATCTCTCTTAAATGTTGATTTCGCGGATAAATTACTGTTAATAACAAAGCGCTCTTATTTCGAAATACGACGAGCGCGGTAAACTAGCGAAGTTAGTCCATTTTAAAATGACGGGACATTCAGGAGGGTAACCACATGTGCAAACATAACATAAAAAATATCTGAAATGTAGAAACAGAGCATATAGACGGATTTAAATGTGTAAAATGAGAATACCGTATTTTATAAATCCTTTTACGAAGTAGCCATTTTCGGATGACGTCAGACCACGACTCCAGTCCACTGCTCAGGTCTCGCGTTGTTTGAAAATATACATTAAAACGTTTATATGAAGTGGAAAGACAAACTGGTTCATGTCTCTGTATTGAATAGAAATCATATTTACAATCCAAACAGGAACGTGACAGTGCATTTATTTAGTACTGTATAGAACAATCCCTACTTTCTTGCTGTTTGTGCCCAACAATGTTTGTACCGTTTTGTGCTGCTACCATGTTGTGTCGCTGCCATGCTGTTGGCGTCTTATGTAATAATATAATAATATAATATATAATAATATATACCATTTTGCCATGTATGTCTCTCTTGTTTTATGTCTCTCTTGTCGTGATGTGTGTTTTGTCCTATATTTTTAATCCCAGCCCCCATCCACGCAGAGGCCTTTTGGTAGGCCGTCATTGTAAATAAGAATTTGTTCTCAACTGACTTGCCTAGTTAAATAAAGATGAAATAAAACAGTGTCGAGAAATAACTAAAACATGAACAACATTGAGTCCAATCTTTTAAATGTAATTGAGCTAATCTTCATAAAGCTAAAAAATAAACATTGTAAAATCAACTCTACTGTTTCCCTTTATTAAAATACAACCAGTTGTCCATGTATGATGCAGTATTCAGTTTTATTTAGTTAACAGCAACATTGCAGCCTGGGAGGGTTGAAGATCAGGGTTGGTCGATTGAGGTTTGATTAGTGTGTGTGTTTTTCTGAATGTGTGCGTGTAGGTAGTATGTAGGTAGGTATGCATGCGTATACAGTGCCGTGCGAAAGTATTCGGCCCCCTTGAACTTTGCGACCTTTTGCCACATTTCAGGCTTCAGACATAAAGATATAAAACTGTATTTTTTTGTGAAGAATCAACAACAAGTGGGACACAATCATGAAGTGGAACGACATTTATTGGATATTCCAAACTTTTTTAACAAATCAAAAACGGAAAAATTGGGCGTGCAAAATTATTCAGCCCCTTTACTTTCAGTGCAGCAAACTCTCTCCAGAAGTTCCGTGAGGATCTCTGTCAACGTTGACCTAAATGACTAATGATGATAAATACAATCCACCTGTGTGTAATCAAGTCTCCGTATAAATGCACCTGCACTGTGATAGTCTCAGAGGTCCGTTAAAAGCGCAAAGAGCATCATGAAGAACAAGGAACACACCAGGCAGGTCCGAGATACTGTTGTGAAGAAGTTTAAAGCCGGATTTGGATACAAAAAGATTTCCCAAGCTTTAAACATCCCAAGGAGCACTGTGCAAGTGATAATATTGAAATGGAAGGAGTATCAGACCACTGCAAATCTACCAAGACCTGGCCGTCCCTCTAAACTTTCAGCTCATACAAGGAGAAGACTGATCAGAGATGGAGCCAAGAGGCCCATGATCACTCTGGATGAACTGCAGAGATCTACAGCTGAGGTGGGAGACTCTGTCCATAGGACAACAATCAGTCGTATATTGCACAAATCTGGCCTTTATGGAAGAGTGGCAAGAAGAAAGCCATTTCTTAAAGATATCCATAAAAAGTGTCGTTTAAAGTTTGCCACAAGCCACCTGGGAGACACACCAAACATGTGGAAGAAGGTGCTCTGGTCAGATGAAACCAAAATTGAACTTTTTGGCAACAATGCAAAACGTTACGTTTGGCGTAAAAGCAACACAGCTCATCACCCTGAACACACCATCCCCACTGTCAAACATGGTGGTGGCAGCATCATGGTTTGGGCCTGCTTTTCTTCAGCAGGGACAGGTAAGATGGTTAAAATTGATGGGAAGATGGATGGAGCCAAATACAGGACCATTCTGGAATAAAACCTGATGGAGTCTGCAAAAGACCTGAGATTGGGAAGGAGATTTGTCTTCCAACAAGACAATGATCCAAAACATAAAGCAAAATCTACAATGGAATGGTTCAAAAATAAACATATCCAGGTGTTAGAATGGCCAAGTCAAAGTCCAGACCTGAATCCAATTGAGAATCTGTGGAAAGAACTGAAAACTGCTGTTCACAAATGCTCTCCATCCAACCTCACTGAGCTCGAGCTGTTTTGCAAGGAGGAATGGGAAAAGATTTCAGTCTCTTGATGTGCAAAACTGATAGAGAAATACCCCAAGCGACTTACAGCTGTAATCGCAGCAAAAGGTGGCGCTACAAAGTATTAACTTAAGGGGGCTGAATAATTTTGCACGCCCAATTTCAGTTTTTGATTTGTTAAAAAAGTTTGAAATATCCAATAAATGTCGTTCCACTTCATGATCGTGTCCCACTTGTTGTTGATTCTTCACAAAAAAATACAGTTTTATATCTTTATGTTTGAAGCCTGAAATGTGGCAAAAGGTCGCAAAGTTCAAGGGGGCTGAATACTTTCGCAAGGCACTGTATATATGTATGTATGTGTTACAGAGGAGGAAGGCCTATGTGGTGCACGTTGCAGTATGGCTGTATGAGGTATCTGGCAGTAGACCAGAGGATATCGGTGCAGCTGAGTCCAGTACAGTGGTCGTAGCAGCCAGGGACCATGGAGACCAGCACACCCAGAGGAGCCAGGAAACCCAGGGTGAAACCTCCTGCTGCCTGGACACCTCCCACCAGATCTGACCACACACCTCTCTTCTCCTGTAACAGCTGTTTCTCCTCCTTGACATCCTCATCTTTCTTCTCATTCTCCTCTCTTTCTATCCTCTCCTCCACTCTCTGCTTCTCCTCTTTCTCTACCCTCTCATCTCTTTGCTCCTGCACCTCCTCATCAGAGGACTCATCCTGGAATAGGAAGTGAACACATACATTTCGCAACAGAGCATCCCCCTAGTGTGTGTGAAGGCAGCCTGCCTCCCATCTAAGTCCTACCCAACCCTAAGCTCACACTGTCCTGTAGTACTACCTGATCACCAAACAGTGAAGACAACACTACAGACAAGCACTTCTGCACTTTGGGGGAAGATGTGAAAAGAGTGATAGGTCATATGTTGTGTGTATGCGACCCACCATCCTACGTGGCAGTAGACCCATTTCCTCCGCTAGAGAGATGGAGCGCTGAGTGGCTGCAGACAGAGTCCCATCTAACGCCATGTAACGCCCCTCTCCTCCATTTCTAAAAACAGAGAAATAGAGAGGGAAAGACAGGGGGAAAGAGAGAAAGGATATTAAAAAAAGAGAGGGTATTACAAAGAATGTGCCAAAATTAGAGAGTGATGCGTGAGGGATGTTATGATTGAGTGTGTGTGTGTGTGTGTGTTACACTAGGGCCTCTGCCAGTTGGCTCTCCAGATCCTTCATCTTCTCCTTCAGATCCTGAGAACAGAGAAACACACAACATAAAGCCCACAGTGTGTATCAGTTAGATGTGTGAGGTCTACTTCAGGCATATGTAAAATGTGTGTGTGTTGTACCTGTGCGATGGAGGAGTACTCTGTGAGGGACTGCTCCAGCTGCTCAATAACAAAGTCCTTCTGTAGGGGAGACACACAAAGAGATGTTGGGCACTGGCCAGCCAGATAATAGACTGCAATGGACCTAATTTAAACTGGCAAGGCATGTGGCATGTCTAAAGAACATTTATTGGGAATTTAAGGGAATATTTGAAATGTAAACATTATTTTCAATATGTAGTTATTACATACCTTATGTATGACCTCATACCTCTGATCCAGGGCGAGTCTGCTCTCCTCTAGCCGTAGCTGTTTCACACACACACACACACACACACACACACACACACACACACACACACACACACACACACACACACACACACTTAATAGTTGGGCTGGAACAAAAGCGTGTGGCCTCCCAGGAGCACAATCACCGCCCTGTGATCTGGTGGAAGGACCACAATCACCCTCCCGCCACAATCACCCTCCCATGATCTGGTGGAAGGACCACAATCACCCCCTGTGATCTGGTGGAAAGACCACGATCACCCCCCTGTGATCTGGTGGAAGGACCACAATCACCCCCCTCCCTGTGATCTGGTGGAGGGATATCAATCCCACCCCTGTGACCTGGTGGAAGGATATCAATCCCCCCCTTGTGATCTGGTGGAAGGATATCAATCACCCCCTTGTGATCTGGTGGAAGGATATCAATCACCCCCTTGTGATCTGGTGGAAGGATATCAATCACCCCCTTGTGATCTGGTGGAAGGATATCAATCACCCTCCTGTGATCTGGTGGTATCAGATGATATCCGAGCATGTATGTGTGCTACCTGTAAGGCCTGTAGAGCATTGCTGAGGTCAGCGATCTTCTTCTTGTCAGTGGCTCTATCTGGTATAATACGGGACATCTAAGGAGAGGAAGAGAGACATTGCAAGAGAGAGAGACACAGAGAGAGAACAGAACAGTTCAGTGATGTTTTGAGGACAACAAATTAATATTATGCATCCATGTTGGCTGGCCAGTGAAATGTTCAGTTTGTCTGTTCTAACAGGGTCAAAGGTCAAGGCTTAGAGGTCATCATACCTCACTGCCAATGGTCTCGATCTGGTCTTCCAAAATCTCCTTCTCTTTCTCCTGCCGGAACAAGGGATGAAAACAACATCAGTTTATCAACACTCTATATCTTTCCTTGGCACTTCCCAACCGTATATATGGTTTCTTGGTTACTATTGCTCTACACCACTTCATGGTAACCCACCAGTTGTTTGATGTAGGACTCCAGGTTGCCCGTAGCGCCGTCCTTCTCAGCTGATAAGCTCCGGATCTCCTCCAGCTCATCCATCAGCTGCTCTGCATCATGGATCGACTGCTTCATCCTGATAAACACACAAATAATGATGAACATTTTGATTGATGTTTACATTTGACCAGGTTGTGCAGTGCAGTGTGTCTACATGGTTGCTACTGTTACCCTTTGACTTGGTTGCGCAGTGCAGCGTTCTCAGTGCGTAGCAGTGTGTTGTTGTCATCGGCTAACTCCACTGTTCTCTGCAGCTCTGAGTTCAATTGCTTTAGTCTGCTTCGGGAATACACCAACTCTGCTAGAACGTCACTCCTCTCCTCTGCACTCCTACAACACACGTTAGAAAGTAGTAAATACACCAACTCTGCTATCACAACAGCACTACAACAGGCAATGGGAGTTGTCTGGGGCACTCACAGGTCTGCAGAGTTGAGGATTCTCTCCTCCTCTGACACGAACAGCCTGACAAACTCATCATTTTGCATACCTACACAGGGGACAGGAACGAAGAGAGAAAGGACCAAGAGTTACCAACACTTCACTGATGTGCCAATGAATCTGACTACCAGCTGAATGTTTGGAACATCAAGAGCCATAGAGAGGAAGAATCAGAATTGGAAAGAATGGCCGATTGCCCGACCAGTCGACTCTCACCAGTAGAAGATGGCGTGACCACTAGCCCTCCCTCATCCTCCCATTGGCCTTCCTCGGCATGCCCCTGGTACCAGCCCCACCGTTCATCCTCCCATTGCCGTTGCCCATGGTGAGCGTTGAGGAGAGCCGGGAGGTCGAGCACCGAGCATGATGTCACACCGTGGGAGCCACAGCCCTGTAGACCCAGCTGCTGCAGCTGTCCCGCCTACATTAGAACCACAACTTCCTTAGGAAAGGCTTTCAGTCTACATACACAACTCTCAAAGAGCTAACAAATTACTATAAAGCAAAAACAATAGCAGGATACTAGTACAGTATTCAGGTGAGCTTTATTGACATTAAACTGAAATAACCCAATGTTGCCAAAGCAATAAAAAAGGACATTGAAAAAAAACATTTGTTGGCAGAATATGAACATATTCTAGCTACAGACCTCAATGGGGAAGGAGACGGTCCTGCGCAGCATTCTCCTTCCAAGCCTCAATGCCAATGGAAATCTTTGTCCCCCTTGAGAGAGAATCAGAACACTTCACACTATTTCTAGGATTCAGACAGTGTTGTTTAGTCAGCTCTACTGATAAAAGTATTGTGGTATAATTCGCAATAAAATCAAATGTGGAGATAAAGGCAAGTTAATAGCTATATACTTGGAAAGCTACATCATTTCTGAGCTTGAAAAAGAATGCCAAATAAGTACAGCGTGCGTTTATGAAGTCATAATATAAACATCGCCTTGATGTCGTCACAGTAGCTAACAAAGGACAAGCCTCTAAAGGCTAAGCTAAGTAGCTAGCTAGCTGTCCTTTTCAACAGCCTGAAAGCGAACAACTGATGTTTTAGCTAGGAAAATGTGTTCAGTTTCAGTTTCCAGCTACTTTTATAGCAATGTTGTTACTTTTATATCTTAGTTAGCTAAGCTAACTTTAGTAAACATTAATTGCGATCCAGAGCTATCTAAAACTGTTAGCTACCTAACCAAGCTAATGAATATGTTTCCATCAATTAGCTAAAAGTGATGTAATATATTATTGGCCGATTCAAGTCTTTTTTTATTAAATACAATTATTTTTAACTAGCTAATTATTCCAGTTCCATCTAACTACTCATCTGTCTCTCTCACCAAACGACCGTGGGCCACTGCCCTGGGCACAAGCAACTCAACATCTACCCAATCAGTACTCAGTTTCATTATTGTCCCCTCACTTGACTGATCACCCACCTCAACAGTCACCAGTCCAGTAGTAATACAATTTGGCCAAGTACTTTACACTCTTTTACGACTTAGAAGTGATTAAATATGTCTAAAGTTTTCAGACTAGCTTCTACGCTCGGTCGACCACAATTGAATGGACTGCCTGAGTTGGACAGCTTGCAGAACTGTTCTCAACACTGCCAATAGTTTCATGATGTGGTGTAACCCATGTCTGATTGTTGTTGTGTTAACATATTAAAAACGCATAGGCTTCCTGTGTATCATGTCCATACAGACCTCAGTCAATGATGTGTATAACTAACACAAGATAGAATAGAGCCTGTCGTGTCCAAATAGCAAATTAATCAGTAAGCACAACATAGAGGGGGGAGGTGGCAGAGCTAGTGAGATCCTGTTGGCGCGTTCAAGCGTTTATTTTTATATTTTCGTTTGGGAACGCCTTGTCTGTGAAGTGCGCATGTGCAATAACTCGCCCTACTAAACAGCTCCTATTTGTGACATTTTGGCCGTACTCCTTTAAATCTCCATGTTTCAAATGTAGGTGCTACAAGGCAGAAATTGGTGTCACATGAAGCTTTACCATTTGCTCTGTAATATGAATAGTATATTGATTTCAATACACATTTTCTTGCATTTATTTATTAATATAACAAAATATAAACATGAATGTTGGCTAATGTTTCAATATATTGTTGATCATAAAATAGCCTACTCTATAGATCCAGAGTGAGACTGTTACTTTTAGAGTTATGACCAATTTACAAGCGTTACCAACAGAGGGAATGTGAAAATGGGTTAAAAATGGTCGCCCTCTGCTGGTGATTTGAAGGATGTGTTATGAAGCAAAAGGAGAGCTGTTTTACGTATTTTTTTAATTGAACCCTTATTTAACTAGGCAAGCCAGTTAAGAACAAATTATTATTTACAATGATGGCCTACCCCAGCCAAACCCAGACGACGCTGGGCCAATTGTGAAATTTCTCAGAGTATAAAATGGGGCATAACTTTAAAACTATCAGATATCCCACTCTGGAAATGTGATATGCCTGTACAGTATATTATGTTAAACAATATATAGAAACATTTGCCAAATATTCTTTATATTTTCAAATATTCATATATATATATATGAATGTGTATGTAATATATGTGTATGTAATACATGTTTTATTGTCACATACATGAATATGATACAATTGTCTGATACACCAGGTTGATGTGTCAGATGAGAGATATTGGAGAAAGGTTGATCATGGACATTTGGCAGAGTGCTGTGTGATCATGTTAACATTTCATTTCTCCAAGAGAGCTGAGTGGCTACTGAGAAAATATGCAGCCTTTGCAGGTACTGTGTGTCTTTATGTCTGTGTATGTATATAATGTATTATTTACACAGTAGTCTTAATTCCATCTCAATTACCACTAACATTATGTGTGAGATTGCTGTGTGTTTTGTGTCTGATCATGTGTTTGTGTGGCTAGGTACTGTGTGTTGTCCTGGTCACCTCATCGGTTGCACATGCTCAGACCGTTCACCTGGGAAGATGCCCCACACCCCCAATTCAACAGGACTTCAACATCAGCCAAGATAACTGCACGCACAATGTGTTAATTGAGATGGAATTTATCACACATTAACACACACACACACAGTAAAAAAGTCACAGTAACTCGAAATAACTTCTAGATGGTGTGTAATACCTGGGCAGGTGGTATGAGGCAGAGAAGCTGCCTGCTGTATTTGAGAGAGGGAAGTGCCAACAGGCCACATACTCACTACTCCACGATAGAACTCATACACCCACATCACAGACTGTATGAAATCAGTCAAACCATAAACATGAACACTCATAACCAGATCTTCTTCAAAGGTGAGATGTGGTACCGGTCCCAGTCCCAACTACACCTAGCTCCTAGCCCCAAACCAACCCTGAAGCCCCCAACCCTAGCCCCTACCTCACCTGTCTCTCTGTGTGTGTCTAGGTTTACCAGGTGATCCATACTTGGTTCTGTCTACAGACTACAGAAGTTTCTCTCTGGTCTACTCCTGCACAGACTTCCTTATCAATTTCTAACGGAATATGATTTTGGAATTGACTGCTGTAGTTGAATACATTGATTCTCAATAAAGTATTGGTATGTGAATTGATTTATTTGGTTTGTTCCGTCGACGTTGCCTGGATCGTTTCCCGGACACGATCGTTGCCAAGGGATGTCATCAGCCGTCTCCATGGTGACCTGGAGGCCATCGGTGTCAACCTCAGATGCCTCACAGTGTCAGACCAGACGTCCTGTGACACTGTGGCCTGAGAACAAACAAGCACACACACACACAGCTTAGTAACGGTAACTACACTCTGAAAACATTGTTACAAAAGGGTTCTTTGGCTGTCCCCATAGGAGAACCAGTTGTGGTTCCAGGGAGAACCCTTTTTGGTTCCACGTCCCAGTCGGTATTGAATAGAACGTTGCGGCCGTGCCCGCCTGTGTGGAAAACAATCCGTGGTTACCTTGGTTACCCTATTTGCTCACAGCAAAAACCGGACCTTTTTCAAATGCAATTTTTTTGTTGTCTGCTTGTTTTAGTCAATTACAAAACAACATTTAAGAAAGGCCAATTGAGTCCACTAGTCTTACTCACAGACAACTACCCTATGTCTTGACCTCTTTCTCCCCTCTCTCTCCAGATGAAATCCTGCGACTCGTGATGTTCGGCCGCCCGACATCCTGCCCACTTGACCCCATCCCCTCATCCCTTCTCCAGACCATCTCCAATTCCTCACCTCATCAACTCATCCCTGACCACTGGATGCATCCCCTCTGACTTCAAGATAGCCAGTCGCTCCCCTTCTCAAGAAACCAACACTCAACCCCTATGAAGTAAAAAACGACAGACCGGTCGGTATCCCTTCTTTTTTTCAGCCAAAACCCTTGAGTGTGCTGTTTCTGACCAACACTCTAGTTATCTCTCTCAGAACAATCTTCTTGACTCTAACCAGTCAGGCTTCAAGGCGGCTCACTCAACTGGGACCACTCTTCTCTGTGTCACAGAGGCTCTCTGCCTTTCCCAAACTGACTTCTCATGCTCACACTACTGTTTCCCCCAGGGCTTGGTTTTAAGCACTATTTTCTCTATACATCAAGTCACTCGGCTCTGTCATATCTTCACATGGTCTCTCCTATCACTGCTATGTGGATGACACTTAACTACTCTTCTTCTCCCCTTTCTGACACTCAGGTGGTGACACACATCTCTGCGTGCCTGGCAGATACATCAGCTTGGATGTTGGTCCACCACCTTAAACTCAACCTCAAAAAAACAGCGCTGCTCTTCCTCCCAGGGAAGGTCTGCCTGCTCCAAGACCTCTCCATCACGGTTGACAACTCCTTGGCCTGACCCTGGACAACACCATCATTCACTACAAACATCAAAGCAGTGACTTGCTCCTGCAGTTTCATGCTCTACAGCTATGGCTGTTGAATTGACTGTATCACAGCCACACCGGTAGTCACAAACCTTTGGTCACACAGTAATCTCATCCAAAACTGTGCAAATTAACGACACTGATGGGTAGCCTACCAAACGGTCCTTGCACTCAGCTATTGTCACTCTAATCAATCTCAAACCACTTCATGATTGAATACATTTACATGTTTGTCATTTAGCAAACACTCGTATCCAGAGCGTCATACAGTGGTGCATTCATTTTCGTACTGGTCCCACGTGGGCATCAAATCCACAACCTTGGCGTTGCAAGCGCAATGCTCTACCATCGGACCTGTGATAAGGACACAATTGTGATTGGAGTTAAGAGCTGCCGTTCCCTAGTTGACACAGTATATCCCCAGACCGAATATGCATAAATGGAGTGTTAAAACCTGTTCCGAAAGGACCTAAAGGACAACCGGTCCGTTCCGAGAAAGGGAGAGAGAGAGAGAGGCACAGTGCGAGCAGCTATTGGCTACAAGGGAGCGGAGGCCGTGCTGTGTGTGTGAATAAGACACGGGAGGCTCAGTGCACAGGAGCAGACACAGAGGGAGAGACCGCAACCATGGTTATCTCGTGCTAGACTAACTAGTAGTTATTCATCATCCCATCTGATTACATAGCACCTGACTTGACAGCATCAAACCGAGAGAAGCTACCTAACTAGTCTAATGGAAGCTAGTCATAACGTTATTTCTCACCGTCCTAGTTTGCCTACACATAAAACAACTCCATTCAGATTATAGCCTAAATTGTAGCCTACCTATTGGCGTTTGGTCATTGGAGCCTTTCTTTCTCATTTCACTTTTAATTTGAATTCCATCTTCCATTGATTGGATCTCCCCTAACTTGCTTGCCACAAGAGCAGCAATGCAATTCTGTTTCTCTCCGCCTCAAGCCCAAGGAGAGTATCAGAGCGCATGACTTTTTAGCTATTTTTTCTCTCCATATCATCAATATTGAGTCGCATGATACAGTACTTATGTTTTGATTTCTACGACATTCCCAGGCCTATCATAACTAAATACTTTTATTGGGATGGTGTAAACTATATTACAATAATTTAGCTATGTTCCAAAGGCACGCGTCAGCAGCATGTATGCGTGGAAGCCCGGAGATGCTGAACATGTTTATATAAATAATTTTTCATGACAATGAATGGCTGGAAGCCCGCTTGTGCCATCATACCCTTGCAATTTATCCAGAATGCCGCAGCCCGCCTGGTCCTCAACCATCCCAAATTCTCCCACGTAACCCCGCTCATCCGCACACTCCACTGGCTTCCAGTCGAAAGCTCGCATTTTCTTCGAGACCCTGGTGCTTGTATACAGAGCAACAAGGCAACTGCACCTCCTTTACCTTCTGGATATGCTCATCCATATATGTATATATTCATATCCCATCCTTTTACTTAGATGTGTGTATATTAGGTAGTTGTTGTGAAATTGCTAGATTACTTAGACATTGTTGGAACTAGAAACACTCCCTATTAATTCCTACTCGCAGCTCGCTCTGCATGCACTCCGCTCATGGAGTCAGAGCATTTCGCCACACCAACAATAACATCTGCTAAATGTGTAGAAGAAAAAAAACTGAGGGTTGGCCCTGGAGAAATGTAACCACTCTCAGATTAATAGATCGGAGGGTAGTTCCCGCTCAGCCCAGTCAAAGCTCTTCTCTGTCCTGGCACCCCAATGGTAGAACCAGCTTCCCCCTAAAGTCAGGACAGCGGAGTCCCTGTCCATCTCTCGAAAGCCCTACTAGAGTATTTTAAATAATATAACTCTCACCGCGCCCCCGCCCCCCTCAACTCAACTACAAGTAGTGAGTGGAGTTACAAACTGACAATACTAACCCGTGATCAGGGTTGGGGAGTAAAACAATTACATGTAATCCGTTACATGTAAGCGATTACTAAAAACGGTAACTGTAATCAGTTACTTTACCAGCAAAATTGTGTAATCAGATTACAAATACATTGAAAAACAACCTTTCAATTCAGAAAGGATGCTTGCGAAAAAAATCTTTGACACTTCTCTGTTTTCTCAATGACATTCAAATCAGCATTGAAAACAGGCGCAAATTTAAATTGGTTTCACCTGAGCAAGTCTGACCACAAGTCAGAGACCACTATGATGACACACCAAATGTGTTTGATAGATCGCGGAAAAAGAGCAGGAATATACTTTTGTTGGCTACAGTCCAAACCATGTCTTCCAATGCTGCGACTGCTGTCGGCATCCAAAGATGATCTAACTTGCTTAAACACTTGGAGGTAAGAATGACAGCAGTGGCGTAGTCTACGGCGATACGGATATAACTTATTATTGATATCTACATAGCGAATTCATGTGAAACACGGATTGTGGTTGTTGTGGATGCCTGTTCACAAATATACATGTGTATTTGAACCCAATAATGGTTGAATTCAAGACATTATTTAAACTGCCTATAATTTTATAATAGTATAATTTTAAACCGTCCCCTCGCCCATACCCGGGCGCGAACCAGGGACCTTCTGCACACATCGACAACAGTCACCCACGAAGCATCGTTACCCATCGCTCCACAAAAGCCGCGGCCCTTGCAGAGCAAGGGGAACTACTACTTCAAGGTGTCAGAGCAAGTGACGTAACCGATTGAAACGCTATTTAGCGCGTACCGCTAAGCTAAGTAAATCAGGTGATCTGGATACACTCATTGTGAAGAAGGTGGATTTTGTGGCATTTATAGCCACAATGATTAATTGTACAGCACAAGTGTCTAAGAAGTCAACGAAGCTGGATGTCATTATATCTGCAGCCGAGAAGTGTTTGGGGTTCCAAGACTTCAAGGCAGAAGCACTACAAGGACTATTGTTGCTAGGAAGTGTCCCACCCTCACAGGAGGATTCTGAGGCTGTGTTGGGATCTGATTAGAATTAGGTTTTTACAGAAAAGCATCTTGATTTTGTTTGGTTAATTCATTTTTTGGGGTAGTTAGTATGATATTTTATTTTTACCCAAATGTTTTTTCCTTTTTTGGGATCCTTATTATCCACCCGCAGTAGGTGGCTGAATGCACATTTAATTGTTGCGTACGCCATTATACCATAGAAGAAGAAGACCACGCCCACAAATTGGGGAGAACAAACAGTATTTTCTATTTACACCCATTATAAAAGTGCCAACATTGTTGTTGATTTTTTTATACAGAAATAACAAAACATGCTGAAAAACTGCCGTGTTTTTCAATGTACATGTAACCAGGTCAAAAATCCCGACCTATGGTTCGCAATGGTCCCGCGTAGGGAAATAGAGCCTGTAAGAAGAGCCCTGTAACATCAGGCTATTCCTTGCGGAAGATTGGGAAATTGTGGGGACCTGGTGTCCATGTAAGCTACATGGAAATAATTTCATCACGGGCAGGATTGGATAGATTACTTTCCAAATGTAATCTGTAACAGTTAATAGTTACCGGTCCAGAATCAGTAATGTTACCCAAACTCAGTAGCGTAATCTGATTACATTCCATTACTTTTAGATTACTTTCTCCTTAAGAGGCATTAGAAGAAGACAAAAATGTATGTTACAAATTGAACGACATCTATTGCAGAATAAATCAATGTTAACGTTTACATATGTAACAGATGTGAAACGGCTAGCTTAGTTAGCGGTGTGCGCTAAATAGCGTTTCAATCGGTTACGTCACTTGCTCTGAGACCTTGATGTAGTAGTTCCCCTTGCTCTGCAAGGGCCGCGGCTTTTGTGGAGCGATGGGTAACGATGCTTCGTGGATGACTGTTGTTGATGTGTGTGCCCGGGTATGGGCGAGGGGACGGTTTAAAAGTATACTGTTACATTGATGTTGTTGACCCGGATTACTGGTTGCTGCGGAGGAAGGTCAAAAGGGGGGTGAGTGTAACGGATGTGAAACGGCTAGCTTAGTTAGCGGTGTGCGCTAAATAGCGTTTCAATCGGTTACGTCACTCGCTCTGAGACCTTGAAGTAGTAGTTCCCCTTGCTCTGCAAGGGCCGCGGCTTTTGTGGAGCGATGGGTAACGATGCTTCGAGGGTGACTGTTGTCGTTTTGTGCAGAAGGTCCCTGATTCGCGCCCCCGGGTATGGGCGAGGGGACGGACGTAAAGTAAAACTGTTACATTGATGCTGTTGACCCGGATTACTGGTTGCTGCGGGGGGAAAAAGGCGGAAGGTCAAAAGGGGGGTGAGTGTAACGGATGTGAAACGGCTAGCTTAGTTAGCGGTGTGCGCTAAATAGCGTTTCAATTGGTTACGTCACTTGCTCTGAGACCTTGATGTAGTAGTTCCCCTTGCTCTGCAAGGGCCGCGGCTCTTGTGGAGCGATGGGTAACGATGCTTCGTGGATGACTGTTGTTGATGTGTGCAGAGGGTCCCTGGTTCGCGCCCGGGTATGGGTGAGGGGACGGTTTAAAAGTATACTGTTACACATAGCTGGCTATATATAAATGTTACATTATGGGTTGGTTTTGTAGGCTTCTTCTAACCCATCGCTTTCTACTACATATAATTATAATGTTAAATGATATCTTCACATTAAAAACCAAAGTCTAGCAGAATTCCAGTCATTCCAATAAATGTTATACCCCTTGATGTTCAAGAATAGGACTTGGAAATATGGGAGTATAGATTAGCATGACCCCAAAACTAAGCACTTATTAGCCAGCCCTATTCTGTTGTTTTTGATTTTGTTGTCATGGAGAACTGATTGAGCTCTTTGAATCGAGTTGAAATATAAATGCTGCACTCATGGAATCCCATGCTTTGAGCACTACTGAAAAGTGCTATTTACATGTGAAAAATTAATGCCATATGCTGCATTTGCTATAGGCCTATTGTTTACCTTTTTGTTGGTGACACATTGATATCTTGATAATATGTTTAAAGGGCAAATCCACAGATGAAACAATAACAAAACAGACCCCCGCCTCTGTTTTAGTAAAAAAACTGAGGGTTGGCCCTGGAGAAATGTAACCACTCTCAGATTAATAGATAGAGCTATGGATGCAAGGACTGACCATCCATGATATCAAAATGATTGTTTCAACCATGTTATGGGGCTATATGGTGTTTATTTACAATGTTTACAAACATTGAAGAAAAAAGAGCAATAACAGCCTCACTTTTATACAATAGGCTTGGATCCACACTGTTGCAAGAGCGCATTTTTCACTGGTTGTACACTGGTTTCAAAAACAATGGTTGATAGGTGTAACGGATGTGAAACGGCTAGCTTAGTTAGCGGTGCGCGCTAAATAGCGTTTCAATCGGTTACGTCACTTGCTCTGAGACCTTGAAGTAGTAGTTCCCCTTGCTCTGCAAGGGCTGTGGCTTTTGTGGAGCGATGGGTAACGATGCTTCGTGGGTGACTGTTGTTGATGTGTGCAGAAGGTCCCTGGTTCGCGCCCGGGTATGGGCGAGGGGACGGTTTAAAAATGATACTGTTACATTGATGCTGTTGATGCGGAAAAAGGAGGAAGGTCAAAAGGGGGGTGAGTGTAACGGATGTGAAACGGCTAGATTCCGCAAGGAATAGCCTGATGTTACAGGGCTCTTCTTACGGGCTCTATTTCCCTATGCGGGACTATTGCGAACCATAGGTTGGGATTTTTGACCTGGTACATTGATTTTTGACCTGGTACATTGATTTTTGACCTGGTACATTGAAAAATACGGCAGCTTTTCAGCATGTTTTGTTATTTCTGTATAAAAAAATCAACAACAATGTTGGCACTTTTATAATGGGTGTAAATAGAAAATACTGTTTGTTCTCCCCAATTTGTGGGCGTGGTCTTCTTCTTCTATGGTATAATGGCGTACGCAACAATTAAATGTGCATTCAGCCACCTACTGCGGGTGGATAATAAGGATCCCATAAAAGGAAAAAACATTTGGGTAAAAATAAAATATCATACTAACTACCCCAAAAAATGAATTAACCAAACAAAATCAAGATGCTTTTCTGTAAAAACCTAATTCTAATCAGATCCCAACACAGCCTCATAATCCTCCTGTGAGGGTGGGACACTTCCTAGCAACAATAGTCCTTGTAGTGCTTCTGCCTTGAAGTCTTGGAACCCCAAACACTTCTCGGCTGCAGATATAATGACATCCAGCTTCTTTGACTTCTTAGACACTTGTGCTGTACAATTAATCATTGTGGCTATAAATGCCACAAAATCCACCTTCTTCACAATGAGTGTATCCAGATCACCTGATTTACTTAAAACACTATCAACTGGTTGCAATGCATCTACCACCATATCTTCAACACTGTTGCCTCTTGCCCCTTCGACCCTCTTCACCACCTCCACATAGGAGATCTGCTGGCAGCCCTGATCCTTGACACCTCGGCCTCCTTCACCCTTACAGGGCACTCAAGGAAGTCCGGAGTATGATCCCCACCACAGTTGCAACATTTTCCATTCACAGATTCTTGAATATTATACTTCTCCAGTCTTTAAACATTTGAAATGTGACCATATCCTTTACAATTTCCACACTGTAATAGTTTGGACACATTTTCTCAATGCATACCTCTCATATCCAAGCCTCACATATTCAGGTAGAGTTTCCTCAAACAACAATATCGACAGGATTTTCTCCTTCTTTCCATTTACCATATGGGTCAGGTGACGTGTACTGACCACTCCTGGGATTTTCTGACTAAGACACTCATCTACAGTACCAGTCAAAAGTTTGGACACACCTACTCATTCAAGGGTTTTTCATTATTTGTACTATTTTCTACATTGTAGAATAATAGTGAAGACATCAAAACCTTGAAATAACACACATGGAATCATGTAGTAAGCAAAAAAGCCAAGCTTACAGTGTAAATCTACAGTGTAATATGATGTTTTTGACTGCGTGTTTCGTGACCTTTAGGAGCAAAGCTTTCCATTGAAATCACACTGGCAGGTTTGAGATGTTGTTTTAGGGCTGTTGAGGCGTGTATGTTTTGCATCCTGAGAGTTGGGCACAGTTACCATGGAGACACACAGGAAATGCTCCAGAATGCTAAACTTCTCTCTCTCTCTCCATCTCTCTACCTCTCCCTCTTACAAATGCCAGAGCCTTCACCCCTGAAGGAGGTAAAATAGGGACACACGCAGGCACACAGGAAATGCTCCAGAATGCTAAACTTCTCTCTCTCCGTCTCTCTACCTCTCCCTCTTACAAATGCCAGAACCTTCACCCCTGAAGGAGGTAAAATAGGGACACACGCAGGCACAATGCATGCACACATACACACATTTCCCCATTATAGAAACAAGTTCACAGGGAAGGGATAAGAGATAAGAAAAGAGGACTACCTAGATAAGATACATCTAGGAATACCTATATAAAAGCAATACCTATGTGAGAAGGCTGTTCATTGACTACAGTTCAGCGTTCAACACCATAGTCCCCTCCAAGCTCGTCACCAAGCTTAGAAGCCTGGGACTGAACACCTCCCTCTGCAACTGGATCCTGGCCTTCCTGACGGGTCGACCCCAGGTATGCAACATCACCTCCACCACGCTGACCCTCAACACGGGGGTCCCACAGGTGTGTGCTTAGTCCCCTCCTGTACTCCCTGTTCACCCATGACTGCGTGGTCAAGCACGACTCCAACACCATCAAGTTTGCTGACGACACGACAGTGGTCGGCCTGATCACCAGCGACGATGAGACAGCCTACCTGGCAGTGTGGTTCATACTGGGTTCATACCTCTCCCTCAATGTCAATAAGACCAAGGAGCTGATTGTGGAGTACAGGAAATGGAGGGGTGAGCACGCCTCCATCCCCATCGACGGGGCTGCAGTGGAGCAGGTCGAGAGTTTCAAGTTCCCTCTGTATCCACAAACCGTAAAACAGTTGTGAAGAAGGCGCAACATCACTTCTTCATCAGGATGAAAAGATTTGGATGGGCCCTCAAATCTACAGCTGCACCATTAAGATCATCTTGACTGGCTACATTACTGCTTGTTATGGTAAATGCACCACCCTCGAACGCATGGCGCTACGGAGGGTGGCGCGGGCAACCCAGTACATCACTGGGCCGAGCTCCCTGCCATCCAGGACCTCTATATCAGGCGGTGTGAAAGGAAAGACCCTAAAATTGTTAGACTCCAGCCACCCAAGCCATAGACTTTTCTGTCTGCTTCCGCACGACAAATAGTATGATGCCTAGTCACCTTACCCCTATAAATGCCTAGTCACGTTAACCCTGGAATCCCTGTATATAGCTTATACTTACTTTCTCATGTTCTTCTTACATCTATTTCTCACGTGTTTCTGTTGTACTTTACTTTTATTTGATTTTATAGTACTACTGATATTTATTACTGCATTGTTGGAAAGAGCAAGCAAGAAAGGCATTTCATTGTATTTGTGCATGTGACAATAAAAACTAGAAAAACTTGAACTGGAGGAACAGGTGTAGCAGTACAGGTGGTATGTAGACTGCCTGCAGAGTTCTACCGGTCAGATGACGTGTCCTGGGACACTTCATAGGCATACAGCTTTACTGTACCTTATGGCTTTACCTCTCGTCCCCTTCTCCCATCTCTCCTCTCATAAGGAAAAGGTTTCCTGTTTCCTCTCTTGTCCCGCTGGTCTCCGCCCAGACATACTACCACTGGGGTCCATTTGAATCGGACAGCAGCCAATCAAATTGTGCCAGCGAAGAAAAAGTTGCGCGTGGCAGTGCAGAGGAAGGTCGGCGGGTGAATTCAGACGAAGCCCTTGGAAAGATGTTATTGTTTTCGGATATAAAGACTACGCTGTAGTCAACAAAAAACTGGGGTGGACGGTGCGGTGCTACTGCCGCCACTCTCTTTTTTGACAGACTTTTATCGAATTTGGTATTTTGCATCACAGGGCCCTGAGTTAAGACAGAACATGAAAGTGTTTATGTATCACACACATAGTCTCCATGTTCCGGTTTTATCTCCCATCTTTGGGATCTGTATTTTTTTTTTCTCAGACATTTAGGCCAGTGTTAAAATTGTAGGCTTACTTAAAGTTCAGTAGCAGTTGTTTTGATGTACCTTTTAATAAATTATTGTAACTTTATGGCAGGATTGCTTTAGGTGTCTAGAGTATATCTGGAGAGAGACAGAGAGGAATATTTTGTTTTTGTTGTCTCTGATGTGTCTATCATGGCTACCCATGTATTTCCATGGAAATATAAAGTTTATTTGGAAAGTAATAAATATATATATTTTTAAAAGCAGTCATGATTTGCGTGAATTTAATATACTAACTATTACTCTGGTTAAAAATATGAAATGCTATTCCATTTGGTGAAGAGCACCTTGTTTAGAACTCAAAACTCAAAGTTTAGGACTTGAGACTTGACTTGGGACTTGTCGGTCTTCACTTGAGACTTGACTCAGACTTGAGTGCTAAGACTTGAGACTTACTTGTAACTTGTAAAACAATGACTTGGTCCCACCTCTGCTACCTACAGATGTAGGATATTAATTTGATAACATTTTGTTTGCTTAGAATTTTCATTTTCACTTTGAAATTTCAGACTTGATTTGCCCGAATGGAAAATGTATTAACCCTTACAAAATGGTCCATTAATTATAATCCACATAGTCATTTGAATATACTGTTGCTGCAGGATTATTTTCCTGCTGTAGCAAACTGGCTCAAATTAAGATCCTACAGTCGTACCATCTAAGTTCTACTATCTATCTATCACATGATTTTATATTTATAGACTTTGCAGACTGTAGTGGTAGACCTGTTAGTTTATAATGTGGTTTGATTGATTTAATGTCAAGCTATGTAACAATGGTGATGGTTGCTTCATGGGATGAATATAATGCCGACAGCATGAGTTAGTTCTCTGGCCTCAAACTGAAGACGTGTGGTTGTGACAAGGGTATGTGGGGAGGGCTGTGTGTATGTGTGTATTGGGTGGGACGTGTGATCTTATAACAGGATCCTGCTGCTTCATTCCTGCCGTGAGCTTTAGACTCTTCTAGACCCCGAGACAGACAGCACCTCTGGAACGACACACACAGGTAAAAATAACAAGACTCTTCTCACTACAACCCAGTGTTGTTGTTTTGATTCTGATTAATATGTACAGTTCAGAGTTAGTGGTTTAGTTTAGTTTATTTATTTTTTTACAGGGACAGTGCACATTAATCAACGTTTCAGTAAAAGTGACGGTTTTAGCCAGCCGGCTAATTTTCAACCGCAGTCCCTGGGCAGGTTATTAAAAACAATTACAATATAGACAATAGCACCATAGACATAGCAACATAGCAACATAGGACAAGCAAGACATAGCATACAGACAGAACAAAAAGCAGCAAGACAGGGGGGTTTTCTTCAATGAACTCTAGGCTATGTGTATAATATGTGTTTTTACAATGTCCTCTCGGGCCGTTTAGAGTGTTGATTGAGGACCGAGTAGCTGAGAAATGTAACTGTTGTTTATGATTGTATTTTTTTATTTTGTGTATTTATGCATGTGTAGTTTTAAATGTGTATATTGTATCTCAATGTGTATTGTGTCCACAGGGCTCACCTGGAAATTAGACCCTCGACTCAGTGTTGACTCCCTGTGAAAATAAAGTTTAAAACAATTATAATAATGTGTTTGTGTTTTCAGAAGTCAGGATGAAGTTGCTGGTTCAGCTTAGTATTCTCTTCCTCTGTCTCATCACCTGTAAGCTCACTGGTGAGTCTCTCTGCCTCCATTAAAATGAGGCTGCAAATAGAAGTCTCCATCACAGCAGTGTTTCCTTAAACTATTACTAATCATCAGCAACCTCTGGGATACCCTCAGTTATTTTACCTTCTGCTTGCTCTTAGGGGGTTTAGGCCGGGACTGATGTGAAGCATTTGATGTCAAATCTATTAGTAAATAGTGCTATATGTGTAATCCATATTGTGTGTCGTTGTATGTAGTTAATCCATATTAAAGTGCTAGAATAAGTACACAGCATTAGAAGTTAACCGACTCAGAGCTGGAGATAACTATGACTTAATGGTGGATTCAGGAATTACCGCTTTCTGCATACATAAGGAGAGGTGTGTTATGAGAACTGCATGTGGACAAAGAGCACTGTGTGTGTGTGTGTGTGTGTGTGTGTGTGTGTGTGTGTGTGTGTGTGTGTGTGTGTGTGTGTGTGTGTGTGTGTGTGTGTGTGTGTGTGTGTGTGTGTGTGTGTGTGTGTGTGTGTAAACCTAGTGAGGAATAATATTTGAGGAGGAAGGAAGAAAGTTTCTTCAGGTATCCCAGAGTCCCCAGGGAGGGGCTAATTTTTCCGAACTCTCAATCCCTTCTTTGTGTGTGGAATACGTGAAATGCTCCAGAATGCTAAACTTCTCTCCATCTCTCCCCCTCTCCTCTTTACAGATGCCAGAGCCTTCACCCCTGAAGGAGGTAAAATAGACACACACACACAAACACAGAGACCTTCTGTAGCATGTGCTGATAGGCCCTACATGATTATTATATTATGTAGACTTCCTTGGGGTTGTCAGTCAGTGAGTGTTGTGATTTGTTTTTGTCTGTGTGTCTGTAGTTCCATATGATGAGCCCCCGGCAGTCCCATACTGGCCCTACACCACCTCAGACTTCTGGCACTACGTAGAGTACTTCAGGTCTATTGGAGCCTACAACCACATCAATGAAATGGCCCGGGCCTTCTATGCTCACCAACACCTGGGAGACACACTGGGATATGAGACCAACGAGGGACATGAACATTGAGGAGAGAGAGAGGGAGGGTAGAGGGAGAATGAGATCGAGAAGGTGGGGAGAGGGGCAGGAAGGGAGAAAATAGGGGGAGAATATAAGGAGAGGGGGAGGGAGGAAAAGAGGGCAACATAAGGATAAGTCATATTGTCAATTGAAATGCATTTAAAAAACAAGGTTATATAAATATGTATTTGGACCTATCATTAAATATATGAATGCATCTCACAGATGAGAAGAAAAAAAAAAAATTCCAAACACTGCTATAATCTAAAAAGTTATATCAATGTAATGTGCAATAATAATACATTTTGACAAAAAATGTGATCTCGTTGTCATAATTTACTGTCTTTAATTTGGATACTTGCAAGGATTGAAATGTAATAGGGATTTTGTATGTGGAATTGTCACAAAATATAGATTTATTTTACAATTACCTATGAGTTTCCAATCCTAGGTATGTTACTCCTTTCATCACCTGGGTGTTTGTCCAATATTTTACATAGTTTTATCTACATTTTAGCCAACCTTCAATCTCTACCTACACCCAAACCACCGGTTGATTCCTTGTGACAGTCTCTACCGACACCCAAACCACCGGTTGATTCCTTGTGACAATCTCTACCTACACCCAAACCACCGGTTGATTCCTTGTGACAATCTCTACCTACACCCAAACCACCGGTTGATTCCTTGTGACAATCTCTACCTACACCCAAACCACCGGTTGATTCCTTGTGACAATCTCTACCTACACCCAAACCACCGGTTGATTCCTTGTGACAATCTCTACCTACACCCAAACCACCGGTTGATTCCTTGTGACAATCTCTACCTACACCCAAACCACCGGTTGATTCCTTGTGACAGTCGAGCCCATTATATTGTTACCAAAAACAAAAGTGGTGTTACGAGAAAAGGAGATGAGTGTAGAGCAGGGCTCTCCAATCATGTTCCTGGAGAGCTACCCTCCTGTAGGTTTACCCTTTAAATGTAACTAACCTAATTCAGCTACTCAACCAGCCAATTCTTAGAATCAGGTGGGCTAGATTAGGGTTGGAGTGAAAACGTACAGGATGGTAGCTCTCCAGGAACAGGGTTGAAGAGCCCTGGTGTAGAGGCAAGCGGTGGTGAGGAAGATTGGTGTCAAGCACAAAAAGAAAGAAAAAAATTACTCTGGTAGGTCACAAATGGAACTTGACAAGAGTGAGAATGAATTACCTGTGGAGGCAGGTAATCATCGCTATGATGACAAAGATGATTCTGGCCCGGTGGGAGTGAGATGCTTGGAATGAATGGATCCTTGCCATCTGGCTGGTCCATATGTGGTGTCAGGTTGGGTGGAGAAGAGGTTGGGGACTGTGGAGTCTGTGAAAGTAACTCAAAGTGGACTTGTGATGATTTTTTGCATTTCTTCCATCCAGAAGGAGAAGGCACTCTGCACCATGTGCCTCGGGAAAAGAATGGACTTAAAGGTCCTCTCTGTTGGCCTTCAATAAGTCAATATATTCACCTTGTCAGCGTAAAATAAGTATGCTATGGGCTATGCAGAGCCGAGGTCGGGTCCATTCAGGTCTATCAGCTGTAGTTACATAGACCCGAGACCTGATGTCAATCAAACAGGACCTGACCAGGACCTGAGGAAAAAGTTAGAATTTTGGACCCACTTAGGTCCCGGGTTGGGTCTCGGGGATTCGGGTTCAGGTGGACCCATGAAGATGGCAACTGTGACAGTCTGCTGTGACTGCGGAGGCAGTGAAGAGAGTAGTAGAGGAAGATGGGTCCAGGGCGAGGGATCCTAAGAGGCTCCCTGTGAGTAGACCGAGGCCAATAGAGAGTGATAGGAATAACGTGCTTCTTCAGTAAGGTTGGTTTCTTAGCATTCATAACCAATGGTTATCAACCTTACTGCAGAAATGGAACCTAAATCACAGAATATAGATGTGGTGGCAGCTGCAGAGAGGTTCTTGGGTGTACAGAATTTTACTGCAGAAGAGTTACAAGGTGTGCTGAAGGATAGCGTCCCGTACTCTCAGGCTGCCGGGCTGGTGTAGGATCAGATAGGGCCAAGTAGTGGAATAATGGTGAGGTTTTAATGGGTGTAGTTGATAGGGATGAATGGGGAGGCCTTGACCCACCTCACACTCCAGTACAGTAGGTGGCGGTGTATGCAAATTTAAAGAAGAATGTCACATTCATCGTAAGGATCGGACCAAGGCGCAGCGTGAGTAGAGTTCCACATAATTTTAATACATCGAAACTCAATGAACAAAACAACCAAACAAAACGTGAAGCTACTGATGTGCACTAAGGCAACTATACATAGACAAGATCCCACACCAGAAAGTGGGGAAAAGGGCTGCCTAAATATGATATCCAATCAGAGACAATGATAAACAGCTGTCTCTGATTGGGAACCATATCAGGCCAACATAGAAATACAAAACATAGAATGTACAAAAACTAGAGTACCCACCCTAGTCACAACCTGACCTAACCAAAATATATAAAAAAAACAGGGATATCAAAGGTCAGGGCGTGACAAAGAATAAGAAGAAGTGGCGTTGATCTATGCTAGGGGAAACTTTGATGGGGAGGCTGATTGTCGGGAACTTGTTGTTGGAAGATGGCGGAAGCAGATGTTCTGTTTGAATCAGATGGCGTGTCGAGTGGAGATGAGAAGAATTGGAATACAGTGGCGAATACATAAGGAAATTAGAGAAGTAAAATAGCAGTGTAATCTTGTAAATCCAAGCCTAGTTTTTTTTTTAATGGTCGGAGTAAGGGTTTTTGATCGATGGAGTTACCTGAGAGATCCGTTTGTAGTCTCTATGAAAATCGCGGATGCATTGGGTAAGGTGGTGTTGGTGAGAGTAACGAGAAGTGGCCTCAAGAAAATATCAGAAAACCCATGCATGTGAAAAGTGTATGTAGACGGGAGGAGTATCATATGCCAGCTAAATCTAAATGCTGCAATTGTGGTAGTGAACATGCACCCAAATTCCTGAAGTTTCCTGTTCGGGTGAAGGAGACAGGGGTGGCAAGAATAAGGCCTGTCCAGAATGTCTCCTATTCGGAGGAAGCGAGAAGAGTGGAAGAAAGGAGTGAAGTTGAAGAAATAATGTTAGTAGGTGTAGAGACACTAGAGGGATACTGTCATCCCGCATGCTAAGGTGGACTTTGTTGTATTTATTGCATTGGTTTTCAACTGCACAGCGCAAACAGAGAGAAAATCTGAGAAAATAGTCATCAATGTGAGTGCGGCTGAGGCATTACAAGGAATCCTGTCGATTAATGCTTCGTCCTCACAGGCCCCTGAGCCTGTGTATGGATGTGTTTTGAATTGTGACTGAAGGAGTGGGCTTATTTATTTATTTATGTTACATTTTGTATGATGTTATTTTTGTTTCGCTACCCTGTACAGTAGGTGGAGGCAATACACCAACCTTAAAGAAGAAGAAGTGAGTAGGCTCAAATTACATGTCAGCAGTGAATAGTTTATCATCTGGTAAATCTCATAGGAGTGACCTACTATTGGAGGCATTCATGGTATTATAGAGAATTGAGAGACTGGGTGTAGTCGTGAGATTCTGCTGGGTCCCAGCACATTCGGGTGTGGAAGGGAATTAAGTTGTAGACCAGATAGTTAAAGAGCTTTGAAACAAGATATAATTGATATGAATGTTCCACTGGGTAGTGATGAGGCCAAATGTAAGATCAGAGCCATTTTGATAGATGTGTGGCAGAAGAGATGGGACTCTGAGCCCAAGGGACGGCATTTATATGAAAGAAAGGTCGGTGGACCAAGATTAAAAAGTCAGATTAGGAAGGAAGAGGTGGTGTTTGCTCGATTACACCGAGGACATTGTACTCATCATTACATCTGGTTGGCAAGCATGTGAATGGTTTGTGTCTGGAGTGTATTGTTGATGAAACAGTAGAGCATGTGTTATTATATTGTTGTTAGTATGTTGAGAAAGATTGAAGTGTAGGGTCATTGAGGTTGAACGGGTTTGAGGGGGGGTGGTGGTGGAAGGGATTTGGGGATGGTCTATTAGAAGTTAGTAGGGCTCTTTTTTATTTTCTCAGAAATACTGCTTTAGGTAGGAGGATTTAGAAATGTGGAGCTAATGTTGTAAAACCGTGATTGACCACACACTTCAGCACAGTAGGTGGCGGCATGCACCTTTAACGGTTGTTTTCGGGCCGCCATATATCATAGAAGAAGAAAGGTCCGATTTGTTTTGTTTACTTTGACAGAAAACAGCTTGGTAGCTAACGTTAATATTCATTGCGGTAACTCGTCAAAGACAGAAACGATCATGAAACCAGCGGTGGACGAGATGTTCCCTGAAGGCGCCGGGCCTTATGTGGATCTAGACGAGGTTAGTAATCATCAGGTTACACGAAAGAATCACCGACCTAGCTAGCTTACGTTACCATGTTAACGCCAACGGTCATCTAGCCACCTACAGTAACTACAGTAAGTGACTCGGAGACAAAAAACGCCCGCTGTTATCCAGTCATCTTGTTCAACACACAGTTGTTGGGAACTTGCTACTTCTAACGTTAGCTAGCTAATTTTAGAAGGCATATATCTGCATTTTGTCAGAGGCTAGAATGTTGTGTAGCTGTAGCGTTAGCACATATAACGTTAGTTGTCTTTGACCTAACGTTAGCCAGTTACACGGTTACCCTTTTGTCTGTAGACTGAACGAACTGTCTTTGATTTATTGTACTTTTCGTGTTGAGCTCATATGTGTTTTAAGTACGTTGATAAATGGCTAACATTATGAAACTGTACCTGGTGTGTGTTCTTCAGGCAGGGGGCAGCAGCGGTCTGCTCATGGACCTGGCAGCAAATGAGAAAGCAGTGCACTCAGACTTCTTCAACGGTGAGATACACACACACACACACACACACACACACACACACACACACACACACACACACACACACACACACACACACACTAACACGGTAGGCAGGGCAGGAGGCAAGAATAGACCCGTTTTTCTCAAACCTATTCTTGAGTAACTCTAGTCATTACACTTATTTGTTATATTCCGATACTAGAATTCCTGATTTAATCTAATAGAGTGCTGATCACCTGTTGAATCAGGTGTATTGCTGCGGGAATAGATCAAATAAGTGGAATGGCTGGAGAATAGGTTCGGGGAGACACTGGGCTAGACTGTGTAGAGGTGGCAGGGTAGCCTAGTGTTTAGAGCGTTGGACTAGGAACCGGAAGGATGCAAGTTCAAACCCCCAAGCTGACAAGGTACTAATCTGTCGTTCAGCCCCTGAACCCACTGTTCCTAGGCCATCATTGAAAATAAGAATTTGTTCTTAACTGACTTGCCTGGTTAAATAAAGGTAAAATTTAAATAAAATTAAATGTCAAGGATCTATGTGACTAGGGAGGGGTCTACTAAAAGTGTTCTGTGTAGGGATGTGCATCTTTCCCTTTCAAGACGGTTCCATACATATCTAGATACATGGGCTCCTATACGATACAGGAAAGATATGTTTTAGTTCGTTTGAAAGTAATCGATTCGGTATAATGTGATACGATGCACTACATTTGTTTTGCATAAACACATTCATTTCCCATTCTAAATTCAAATCTACTCCTGATAAAGCGTGTGTGTGTGCGTGCGTGTGCGTGTGTGTGTGTGTGTGTGTAAATTATATATGTCTATGGTGCATGTACTACGTAGGCACCTGAGCTGAGTCATAAGGGAGACCAGGCATCTACCACCCCACTATCAGATTAGTTTTTTGTCCCCACTTTGGTTCTGAAATCACCATCACCCACATTAACTTGTCCTTTTTGCAGATTAAGTGTTTGAGCTAGTAATGGATCAATATTTATCATTTACAAATGCGCTATGACATAGCCAATGAATATATAGCACAATTTTGGATTTCACCCGATCTCATTTGGACGTTTTACGGAGAGATCTTTTCGTTTCTGTCATGCAAAAGTGCTCGTCACCCAATGTGTAGCTACACACAGTTGAAGTCAAACGTTTAGCCAAATAAATTTAAACTCAGTTTTTGACAATTCCTTACATTTAATCCTGGTAAAAAATTCCCTATTTTAGGTCAGTTTGGATCACCACTTTATTTTAAGAATGTGAAATGTCAGAATAATAGTAGACAATGATTTATTTCAGCTTTAATTTTTTTCATCACATTCCAAGTGGGCCAGAAGTTTACATACACTCAATTAGTATTTGGTAGCATAGCCTTTACATTGTTTAACTTGGGTCAAACATTTTGGGTAGTCTTCCACAAACTTTCCCACAATAAGTTGTGTGAATTTTGGCCCATTCCTCCTGACAGAGCTGTTGTAACGGAGTTAGGTTTGTAGGCCTCCTTGCTCGCACACGCTTTTTCAGTTCTGTCCACAAATTTTCTATAGGATTGAGGTCAGAGCTTTGTGATGGCCACTCCAATACCTTGACTTTGTTGTCCTTAAGCCATTTTGCCACAACTTTGGAAGTATGCTTGTGGTCATTGTCCATTTGGAAGACCCATTCGCTACCAAGTTTTAACTTCCTGACTGATGTCTTGAGATGCTGCTTCAATATATCCACATAATTTTCCTCCCTCATGATGCCATCTATTTTGTGAAGTGCACCAGTCCCTCCTGCAGCAAAGCACCCACACAACATGATGCTGCCACCCCGTTCTTCACTGTTGGGATGGTGTTCTTCGGCTTGCAACATTATGGCCAAACAGTTCTATTTTTGTTTCATCAGACCAGACAACATTTCTCCAAAAAGTACGATCTTTGTCCCCATGTGCAGTTGCAAACCGTAGTCTGGCGGGTTTGGAGCAGTGGCTTCTTCCTTGCTGAGCAGCCTTTCAGGTTATGTCGATATAGGACTCGTTTTACTGTGGATATAAATATGTTTGTACCCGTTTCCTCCAGCATCTTCACAAGGTCCTTTGCTGTTGTTCCAACATCGATTTAAATTGCACCATAGTACGTTAATCTCTAGGAGACAGAACGCGTCTCCTTCCTGAGCGGTATGACGGCTACGTGGTCCCATGATGTTTATAATTGCATACTATTGTTTGTACAGATGAACATGGTACCTTCAGGCGTTTGGAAATTGCTCCCAAGGATGAACCAGACTTGTGGAGGTCTACAATTTCTTTTTTGAGGTCTTGGCTGATTTCTTTTGATTTTCTCATGATGTCAAGCAAAGAGGCACTGAGTTCGAAGGTAGGCTTTGATATACATCCACAGGTACACCTCCAATTGACTAAAATTATGTCAATTTGCCTATCAGAAGCTTCTAAAGCCATAACATCATTTTCTGGTATGTTCCAATCTGTTTAAAGGCACAGTCACTTTAGTGTATGTAAACCTCTGACCCACTGGAATTGTCATACAGTGAAATAATCTGTTTGTAAACAATTGTTGGAGAAATGACTTGTGTCATGCACAAAGTAGATGTCCTAACCGACTTGCCAAAACTATAGTTTGTTAACAAGAAATTTGTGGAGTGTTTGAAAAATGACTCCAACATAAGTGTATGTAAACTTCCGACTTCAACTGTATATATATATATATTTTTTAAAGACAAATAATATTTTTCGAAAATCAAATGTTATTTGCTACACAACAGGTAGTAGACCTTACAGTGAAATGACACTGATTGTGTAAATCCAAACAATTGCTGATGAACCTGAATAATCCAAATAAAGTCGGTTCTAAGCCCCGTTCAGAGTTCTGTCTCCCATTCTTTTTGTTCTCTCCGGTAAAACACTATTTTTAACAGCACATAGATAACAATAACCTAGCAAATGACACCGGTTGTCACTCCACTAATAAAGCCAGATATCACTCAAACTGTTTAAGCATTTGAATGCTGAAGAACAGGCCGCCTACCTGGTGTTGGTCAGCGAGCAGGGCACAGTGTGCAGGCAGTTTGACTAGGCTACTGGTATTACCTGGGGTTGTTGCCTGGGGTTGTTGCCTGGGGTTGTTGTCTGGGGTTGTTGTCTGGGGTTGTTGTCTGGGGTTGTTGCCTGGGGTTGTTGTCTGGGGTTGTTGTCTGGGGTTGTTGTCTGGGGTTGTTGCCTGGGGTTGTTGCCTGGGGTTGTTGCCTGGGGTTGTTGTCTGGGGTTGTTGTCTGGGGTTGTTGCCTGGGGTTGTTGTCTGGGGTTGTTGTCTGGGGTTGTTGTCTGGGGTTGTTGTCTGGGGTTGTTGCCTGGGGTTGTTGTCTGGGGTTGTTGTCTGGGGTTGTTGTCTGGGGTTGTTGCCTGGGGTTGTTGCCTGGGGTTGTTGCCTGGGGTTGTTGCCTGGGGTTGTTGCCTGGGGTTGTTGCCTGGGGTTGTTGCCTGGGGTTGTTGCCTGGGGTTGTTATCTGGGGTTGTTGCCTGGGGTTGTTGCCTGGGGTTGTTGCCTGGGGTTGTTGCCTGGGGTTGTTGCCTGGGGTTGTTGCCTGGGGTTGTTGCCTGGGGTTGTTGCCTGGGGTTGTTGCCTGGGGTTGTTGCCTGGGGTTGTTGCCTGGGGTTGTTGTCTGGGGTTGTTGTCTGGGGTTGTTGCCTGGGGATGTTACCTGGGGATGTTACCTGGGGTTGTTGTCTGGGGTTGTTACCTGGGGTTGTTGCCTGGGGTTGTTGCCTGGGGTTGTTGCCTGGGGTTGTTGTCTGGGGTTGTTGCCTGGGGTTGTTGCCTGGGGTTGTTGCCTGGGGTTGTTGTCTGGGGTTGTTGTCTGGGGTTGTTGTCTGGGGTTGTTGTCTGGGGTTGTTGTCTGGGGTTGTTGCCTGGGGTTGTTGCCTGGGGTTGTTGCCTGGGGTTGTTGTCTGGGGTTGTTGTCTGGGGTTGTTGTCTGGGGTTGTTGCCTGGGGTTGTTGCCTGGGGTTGTTGCCTGGGGTTGTTGCCTGGGGTTGTTGCCTGGGGTTGTTGCCTGGGGTTGTTGTCTGGGGTTGTTGTCTGGCATGCAAAATGACTTGTAGATCAATGACTGTCAAAGCAGTTCCACACTGAAACAGAGGACGCTTCAGTTGTTACAAAATAATAGAGGTATTTTAGGATGGTAGAAATAACATAATATGTGCAAACACAAATATGTGAACCGGAGATTTACAACATTTGAATCGGTTTTCTGACCATTGCATGCTACATTTGGATCCGTTTGGGATCCGCGATACACTTGCATCCTTAAACATTTGAACCTGGGACTGATGCGTGTTGGTGAATCGTTACATCCCTAGTTCTGTTTGTGTTTGTTTTGCCAACAGGGACGTATCTCAGTAACTAACACACATATTTTTTTTATGTAAACCTCAATTTACACAAACGCAGACACACACCACACAATGTAGCTAATGTGTTTTTCATCTGGCAGTTAGCTACAGGACAAACAGTTTGTCTCAGTAGCACATGACCTAGAAACTGATCATTAAAAAGAGGAAAGGAACGCTAAAGAAGGAGATGTAAGGGGTAGTAGTAGGTGAAGGGGGAATGGCGGAGTAGGAATGGCAGATGAGATGGTTAAGTATGTAAAGTAAGCGAGGAGAGGGGGAGTAGGACAAGGAGGAGAAGAGAGGGGGAGTAGGACAAGGAGGAGAAGAGATGGGAAGGAGGAGAAGAGATGGGGAGGAGGACAAGGAGGAGAAGAGAGGGGGAGGAGGACAAGGAGGAGAAGAGAGGGGGAGGAGGACAAGGAGGAGAAGAGAGGGGGAGGAGGACAAGGAGGAGAAGAGAGGGGGAGGAGGACAAGGAGGAGAAGAGATGGGGAGGAGGACAAGGAGGAGAAGAGAGGGGGAGTAGGACAAGGAGGAGAAGAGAGGGGGAGTAGGACAAGGAGGAGAAGAGATGGGAAGGAGGAGAAGAGATGGGGAGGAGGACAAGGAGGAGAAGAGAGGGGGAGGAGGACAAGGAGGAGAAGAGAGGGGGAGGAGGACAAGGAGGAGAAGAGAGGGGGAGGAGGACAAGGAGGAGAAGAGAGGGGGAGGAGGACAAGGAGGAGAAGAGAGGGGGAGGAGGACAAGGAGGAGAAGAGAGGGGGAGGAGGACAAGGAGGAGAAGAGATGGGGAGTAGGACAAGGAGGAGAAGAGATGGGGAGGAGGACAAGGAGGAGAAGAGAGGGGGAGGAGGACAAGGAGGAGAAGAGAGGGGGAGGAGGACAAGGAGGAGAAGAGAGGGGGAGGAGGACAAGGAGGAGAAGAGATGGGGAGGAGGACAAGGAGGAGAAGAGAGGGGGAGGAAGAGATGGGGAGGAGGAGAGGGGAGGAGGACAAGGAGGAGGACAGGTAGAGGGGGAGGAGAACAAGGAAGAGGGGAGAAGGACAGGTAGAGGAGGAGTAGGACAAGGCATAGAGGAGAGGACAGGTAGAGGGGGAGAAGGACAGGTAGAGGGGGAGGAGAACAACGAGGAGAGGAGAGGGGAGAAGGACAGGTTGAGGGGGAGTAGGACAAGGAGGAGAAGAGAGGGGGAGTAGGACAAGGAGGAGAAGAGAGGGGGAGGAGGACAAGGAGGAGAAGAGAGGGGAGGAGGACAAGGAGGAGAAGAGAGGGGGAGGAGGACAAGGAGGAGAAGAGAGGGGGAGGAGGACAAGGAGGAGAAGAGAGGGGGAGGAGGACAAGGAGGAGAAGAGAGGGGGAGGAGGACAAGGAGGAGAAGAGAGGGGGAGGAGGACAAGGAGGAGAAGAGAGGGGGAGGAGGACAAGGAGGAGAAGAGAGGGGGAGGAGGACAAGGAGGAGAAGAGAGGGGGAGGAGGACAAGGAGGAGAAGAGAGGGGGAGGAGGACAAGGAGGAGAAGAGATGGGGAGGAGGACAAGGAGGAG